>NW_024704782.1:541797-556601 GCF_018977255.1 Callorhinchus milii | reverse complement strand
AAGAGGAGAAAAGGTTGAGTGCAGATTTAAAAGAGATGTTCAGAATTATGAGGCGTTTTGATCGAGTGAATAGGGAGGAAATGTTTCCTCTTGCATTAACCAGTGATTGACTGATTGAAAATAACTGGCAAAAGAACCAGAGGGAAGACGAGCAGAATTGTTTTTACCCAGGGAGTCGTTACAGTCTGGAATGCACTGTCTGAAACGGTGCTGGAAGCAGATTCGACATTGCTTTCAAGAGGGAATTAGATAAGGTACTTTAAAAGGTAATATTGCCAGGGCTAAGGGTTAAGAGCGGGGCAGTGGGATTAATTGATAGCTCTTTCAAAGAGCCGGCACAGGCACGATGGGCCGAATGGCCTCCTTCTGTGCTATAAGATTCTATGGTTCTCTGTGTACTGAATCTGGACAATTCCACAACGTGAGAATGGAAATCCATCAGGAAACACACTGTCTCCTTTTCCAATTAAACAATAAGCTTTAAATTCTGAATTCAATATAAATATTATCAATTAAGATATTTACATACACTTTAAAAGTAGCAACTAAATCAATTAAACAAAATAGCAAAACATGGAAAGGTTTATGACAATTCTGTTTTAGTGCTTTTGGCAAGGAATAACAGAAACAGACGTACCCACCGGCTTGATAACTTTTCTTCAATATTGTAAATTCATATACCTTAAGATCATGTCATAGGACTGCAATTGACTCGATTAAGAAGAAAAACAGACATTTAAGGCAAAAAAAATTGCCAATTCTGATTCTTACCAATGTCATAATCTGTCAAGAGAAGAGATTATAAAGATTATAAAGATTGACTAAATCAACATCACCGCTTATTTCCCATCTATAGTAATAACTTTCCATCGCATACACAGCTCCCTCACCACCATTCTCAACACCCTCTCACCATCACACCCCACACAGTCTGCTCCCCCTGCAATCCTCCTGGTACCACAGCCACCTCAGCTCCATCACATCCCAGGCCCATGCCTCCAAATGCATGTGGCTTAAATCTGGCCTCATGGTAACAGGCTGATCATGGCTGGATTATACTAAACCCTATCGCTCAGCCTAACCTCAGCCAAATTGTTCTGCTACTCCAGGATCATTATGGAGACCAAGGGCAACCCCAGGGTCCTCCTTCCCTTCACCCAATCCCCACCCTTCTCCTGGTCACTCAGCTTCCCCTCCTTATTTCCTCCTCGTGCTATTCCTCACACAACACAAATGCAACATGTTGTTGAGCACAGAGCTCTACTGGTGAGGAAGCAGCAGTGCAGACACAATGGGAAAGAGCAAAGGAGGTTTATTAATAGCAAACTCCAATGGGGGAGTGAACGCTCTCACAGACACAATGGGCTAAACAACACTTTTTATTCTATAATTTAATGTTGATGATTATTGCTGTGCAACATTGACTAGACAGCCTGTCGATGACAATATTTTGTCTTTAATTAGTTGAGGCGAAGGAAACAGTTTGACTTTTGAGCATTACCATCAGGGAGGTATCTGGAAGATTCATATTTCTTCCCTAAGAATGAAAGATATTTATGTTAACTGTAACTATGTGCAATCATATGCATTTTATACATTTTACCTCTATAATTTCCCGACAATATCTTTTATAAAACATTGAGTACAAACAGTCAGAGGCCATGTTTTCCTAAATTTGAGGAATTCAATGTCACAGTTCAACAACAACAAATTCGATTTCTGTAGCGGTTTTACATGTTTCAATGTATGTGCCAAAGAATTGGACAGTCAAGGGTTTGCACCTGGGCTGGTGGTTAGATTTGGGAGGAGTGGAGGCGAAGGGTTGCGGGTGGGAAAATAATAGAAGACACTGTAAAAGAGGAATGCCTTCAAGGAGGCAAAGGAGGGGGCGTGGCGAAGGGTCTCTGGGATGGAATTCTAGAAGTTGGGGGTAGAAAGGCTAAAAGCTCAACCGCCGAGGTGTGGCGAACAGGACAGTGCCCGCCAAGCGGTGGGAGCAGATGGGTTGGTAGGGTTTGACAGATAGAGGTCACAGAGAAATGGTGGGACAAGATTGTGGAGGGCTTTAAAGGTGAGAACTCGATCCACCGGGGGATGGAGAGCCGGTGGAGTCAGGGAGGAATGGTTTGGTCGGGAGAGGACATGGCCTGCAGAGTTCTGAACAGGCTGTCGCTTGTGGAGGGAAGAGTTGGGAAGTCCAGCGAGCAGAGTGTGGGTGTAATCAAGCCTGTATGTGGTAAAAGCTGATAAGGGTATCGGCGGTCTGAGGGGAGAGGAAGTAGCAGAAGTAGACAATGTAACAGATGATGTCTGTGCGTGGGGTGAGAAGGTATTGATTGGGAGCCAAGCAGGAGAGCCTCTGCATTGTCGACTATCAACTGGAGAAAGTTAGAGCTGATCCAGGACTTAATTTTTGACAGGTAATCAGTTAGACCAGCAGTGATCCTGGACTAGGGTAGACTACAGATCTCAGTAAAAGTTCCTCTTGTTTTTCTGTGTTCTGATCTAATATGAATGTTTTATCATGAGTCAGAAGCTCAGTGAGTGAATTACAACAAATTACATTTGTACAGCGTCTTTCACGTCGGAAAACGCCCTGAGGCGCTGGACAGTCAACGCTTTCAATCCGAGCTGTGGTTGGGATCAGGAGGAGTGGAAGACAGGGTTGTAGAAGTCGGAGGGTGAAGGAGCGGTCAAAAAGAAGGGTCATCAGACAGGCCTTGAAGGCGGTAAGGCAGGGGTTGAGGCAATGCAACTGTGGGATTGAGTTCCAAAGGATGGGACAGAACAGCTGAAGGCCTGACCGCCGATGATGGGATGGGCAGAACTGGGGGATATAGAGTAGGCCGGAGGGCACAGAGCAGAGGGTGCGGACAAGTCTGTTTGGACTTATTGGATCACAGAGGTAAAGGGGAGCAAGGCCATGGAGGGTTTTGAAGGCAAGGATGAAGATTTTCAACTCCTTCCTCTTGGGGGTGAGGAGCTAGTGGAGCCGGGCGAGAGTGAGACTGATAGTGTCACAGAAATTGATGCGGGAGAGGACATTATCTAAATAGTTCTGAGGATTATTCTCTTTAGAGCAAAAAAGGTTGAGGGCAGTAGATAGGGAGGAACTGTTTGCAGTAACCAGAAGACAGAGGTTGAAAGTAGAACATACATAAGAATTAGGAGCAGGAGTCGGCCATTCGGCCCCTCGAGCTGCCCCGCCATTCGATAAGATCGTGGCTGATCTTCTGACCTAACTCTAATTACCCGCTCTATCCCCATATCCCCCAATCCCTCTATTTTTTAAAAATCTATCAGTTTCAGCCTTGAAGATGTTCAAGGACTGACATCTACAGCCTTCTGGGGGAGTGAATTCCATAAACTCATTGCCCGCTAAGTGAAGAAATGTTTCCTCAACTCTGTTCTCAAAGGCTGACCCTCAATTTTCAGGCTGTGTCCCCGGTTATAGATTCTCCTATTGGGGGAAACAGACCCTCAGTGACTACTTTATCAGCCCTTTAAGGATCTTATATGTCTCAATAAGATCTCCCCTAATTCTTCTGTACTCTGGAGAATACAGTCCTCGTTTATTCAGCCTCTTCTCATAGGTCAGTCCCCTCATCCCAGGAACTAACCGAGTGAATCTACGCTGCACCCCCTCGAGGGCAAGTTTGTCCTTTTTTAAATAAGGAGCAAAACTGCACACAATACTCTCGGTGCGGTCTCACCAAAGCCCTATACAGTTGCAGTGAGACTTCCCTCTCTTGTACTCTAAACCTTTTGCAATGAACGCTAACTGCCGTTCGCCTTCTTAGTTGCTGCTGCACCTGCAAACTAACTTTTTGGGACTGGTGTACAAGGACACCCCAATCCCTCTGAACACTAACACTATCTAATCTCTCCACCTCTAGAAAATAATTTGTTTTTCTATTTTTGCCACCGAGGTGAATAACTTCACACTTCCCCACATTAAATTCCATCTGCCACCGACTCGCCCACTCCCCTCGACTATCTATATCCCATTACAATCTTTTTGCATCATCCTCAGAGCTCACTCTCCCACCGATTTTAGTGTCATCCGTGAATTTAGATACGTTACATTCAATGTCCTTGTCCAGGTCATTGAGGTAAATTGTAAATAGCTGAGGCCCAAACACTGATCCTTGTGGAACTCCTCTATAATAATAATAATCCTTGCATTTGATATAGCGCTTTTCACGTCGGGAGGACGTCCCAAAGCGCTTCACAGAACACACTGTAAAGTGAATTGACTGTACATTTGAGGGCGATCGCGGCAGCCAATTGCGCACAGCAATGTCCCACAAACAGTCGTAGATTGAAAATGACCAATTTATTATTGTATTGGGTTTTGGAGGGATTATTATTAGGTGTGTAGAGTAAAGAAGGTTTGGCCCTCTGCCTGGAATTGAACTCAGGTCTCTCACTTGCAAAGCGAGTGCTCTAAGCACTGAGCTACAGGACTCCACTCCTCTAGTCACATCCTGCCAATTCGAGAATGACCCGTTTATCCCTACACTCTGTTTTCTTCCCGTTAGCCACTCTTCAATCCATGCGAATATGTTCCCATTAATCCCGTGGGTCTTAACCTTGTGCAATAAATAGCCTTTTGTGCAGCACTTTGTCAAATGCCTTCTTAAAATTTAAATTTACTGCATCTATTGGTTCCCCTCTATCTAACCTGCGAGATACAGCTTCAAAAATCTCTAAAAGATTTGTTAAGCATGACTTCTCCTTTGTAAAGACATGTTGACTCTGAATCAGATTGACTGATTGAAAATAACTGGCAAAAGAACCAGAGGGAAGACCAGCAGAATTTTTTTTACCCAGGGAGTCGTTACAGTCTGGAATGCACTGTCTGAAACGGTGCTGGAAGCAGATTCGACATTGCTTTCAAGAGGGAATTAGATAAGGTACTTTAAAAGGTAATATTGCCAGGGCTAAGGGTTAAGAGCGGGGCAGTGGGATTAATTGATAGCTCTTTCAAAGAGCCGGCACAGGCACGATGGGCCGAATGGCCTCCTTCTGTGCTGTAAGATTCTATGGTTCTCTGTGTACTGAATCTGAACAATTCCACAACGTGAGAATGGAAATCCATCAGGAAACACACTGTCTCCTTTTCCAATTAAACAATAAGCTTTAAATTCTGAATTCAATATAAATATTACCAATATTACCAAGTTAGATATTTACATACACTTTAAAAGTAGCAACTAAATCAATTAACGCAAACTAAAGCAAAATAACGCAACATGGAAAGGTTTACTTTTCTTCAATATTGTAAATTCATATACCTTAAATCTTGTCATAGAGCTGCAATTGACTCGATGAAGAATAAAAACATACATTTAAAGAAACAAATATTGCCAATTCTGTTTCTTACCATGGTCAGGAACTGTCAAGAGAAGAGATTATAAAGATTATAAAGATTGACTAAATCAACATCACTGCTTACAACATTAACACTGCTGACATCAATAGTCATAACTTTGCATCGCATGCACAGCTCCCTCACCACCATTCTGAACACCCTCTCACCATCACACCCCACACAGTCTGCTCCCCCTCAATCCTCCTGGTACCACAGCCACCTCAGCTCCATCACATCCCAGGCCCATGCCTCCAAATGCATGTGGCTTAAATCTGGCCTCATGGTAACAGGCTGATCATGGCTGGATTATACTAAACCCTATCGCTCAGCCTAACCTCAGCCAAATGGTCCTGCTACTCCAGGATCATCGTGGAGACCAAGGGCAACCCCAGGGTCCTCCTTCCCTTCGCCCAATCCCCACCCTTCTCCTGGTCACTCAGCTTCCCCTCCTTATTTCCTCCTCGTGCTATTCCTCACACAACACAAATGCAACATGTTGTTGAGCACAGAGCTCTACTGGTGAGGAAGCAGCAGTGCAGACACAATGGGAAAGAGCAAAGGAGGTTTATTAATAGCAAACTCCAATGGGGGAATGAACGCTCTCACAGACACAATGGGGTAAACAACACTTTTTATTCTATAATTTATTGTTATGATTATTGCTGTGCAACATTGACTAATTCGTTGAGGCAAAGGAAACAGTTTGACTTTTGAGTATTACCTGCAGGGAGGTATCCGGAAGCTTCGTAATGCTTCCCTGAGATTTAAAGATATTTATGTTAACTGTAATGTGCAATCATATGCATTTTATACATTTTACCTCTATAATTTCCTGACAATATCTTTTATAAAACATTGAGTACAAACAGTCAGAGGCCATTTTTTCCTAACTTTGAGGAATTTAATATCACAAATTCCATGAGAATGATGGGAATTGGAGATAGTGTATAGAGTTGTGATGCTGGGACTCAAGGGGGGAGGACCAGGGAACAACTACACCAACTACAACGACTTGCATTTGGATAGCACCTGTCATGCAGGGTAGCATCTCAGAGCGCTTGACTGGCGGAGCATGATGCCAAGAACAAAAAAGCCAGAGGTCCAGCTGAATGACATGCTCAGGACTGTTGTAACGACTGTAGAGACTTATAAATCTGAGAGGTTTGAGACCGGTGTACATGAAAATGAGGGTAAATTGTAACGGAGAGTGAGTTTCAGAGGGGCTTTTGGATACTGATATTGAAGCACCGAGATTATGAAGCATGTGATATAATATAATACTTGCATTTGATATAGCGCCTTATCACGTCTTCGAGACGTCTCAAAACGTTTCACAGATTATACTGTAAAGTGAATTGACTGTATATTTTTTGGCCGAAATATGGCAGCCAATTGCACACAGCAACGTCCCACAAACAGTCGAGCATTGAAGTGACCAAGTTATTACGATTGTTCTCAGTGGCTCTTTGCCTGCCTGTGAGTTACAATATTTCAACTTTATATTTTATAATATTATTGTTATTAACTGGTGTCAGAAATTAGCACTGAATAGAAACTGCACTAAATTTCAGCTTACATTTCACAAGACTGAGAGATTTGGCAACAACAGCATAAGAACATAAAAATTTGCTAGGACGAAAGAAAACCAAGGTACATCTAGTTTGCCTTCCACCATCCTGGCAGTCGCTTGACATGTCACGTCCACAACCAATAAATTATATTTAAATAGCACTCTTCACTTGGATTAAGAGTTCCAGAACACTTGACAGGCGGAGTCTGATCTCATGTTCATACACAAAATACAGTCACACCACTTTGCACTTTACAGTATTGAGACATCGCGCCGTGTGAGAAGGCATTACATCCAAATGCAAGGATTATAGTTATACATGGGTTCTTGAATCTGTTGAAAATCAGTCTATTTCATAAAATATTCAGCATATGGGTAACCGATCTGTACTGTAGGCTGTCAGGTCCATTTTATGCCTTATTTCCCAGGCTAAACCTGTACACAATATCAGACAGCAGCACAATATCATCCCACCATCTCTCCAGAGCAACTCTCTCTCAGAGAGACCACAGCTTTGCCGCTTGAAGGAAAAGAGTTCAATCGAGATTTAGAATGTATCAGCGCTCTTGGAGAAAGAATGATCATTACCTAGGGACGATGCCAAGACCGCAGCTACGAGCACAGCCAACAGGTAGTGGCTTTGGGACTTCATCCTTGCAGTCAGTTCGTCAGTCTGAAGGCGACTTTCCGTAGTGAGGTGGCTGCTATTTATAGGAGAAAGGAACCTTCTATGGATGCTTATCAGGCACTTTGGCCCCATATATCTTGATTGTACAGATAATTATTACATCAGTAACGATGTGCTTGAGCAGCAGCATGGAACAATAAGAAATCAGAATAACAAATGGCCCATACTTCAGTTGCTCAGGTCACTGGATTCTTGTGGTACCTGTCTTTGTAGACTGTACAGTTCCGCTGGACATTCCAGAATCAATTCACAGGAGTTTACAAATCTGAACTTTCCCAGGACTCGGTGCTGTTAGGGACGGTATGACAGAATAGACTGTGTATCATAGAATCATAGAATTATACAGCACAGAAGGAGGCCATTCGGCCCTTCGTGTCTGTGTCGGCTCTTTCAAAAGAGCTTCCAATTCAACCCCACTCCCCCCCGCTCTCTCCCCATAGCCCTAATCAACCCCACTCCCCCACTCTCTCCCCATAGCCCTGATCAACCCCACTCCCCGGCTCTCTCCCCATAGTCCTGCAAACTTGTCCTCCCCAAATAATTATCTGCTTCTCTCTTAAAAGATGTTATCGATCGGTTTCCACCAGCCTTTCAGGCAATGCATTCCAAATCCCAACAACTCAAATGTGAAAACATTTCTCCTCACCTCCCCTCTGTTTCTTTTAACAACTATTTGAAATTGGTTACCAACCCACCGCTAGTGGAAATAGTTTCTCCTTGTTCAGCCTATCATTACATTACATTGCTCTTTTCAAAGAGCCGGCACAGACTCGATGGGCCGAATGGCCTCTTTTTATGCTGTACGAATCTATGATTCTATTGAATCCCCTCATAATTTTGAAAACTTCTATTAAATTAAATCCTCTTAACCGTCTCTGCTCCCGGGGTGAAAAACTCTCCTGTATTCCTGGTTGCTACTGTACTTGGCAGCTATCAGCACCGTCTCTCTTTTTGTGAATCTATTCACTGCTGTTTCTCTTCTCTGCCTTTTCTTTACCACAGATTCTTCCTGCCTGGAGTCATCCTCCAATTATCTTTAACACAATCAAAGGCTTGTTCCAATTTCTAGCCTAGATGACCTGGACTAGGAGCAAAAAGTACACACTGTTCTCTGATTTTATCTAGGATTTATCTGCCAATCCTCTCAGTAAATTTGTTCTGTGGTTTCTGCTGTGCCAGTGTATAGTGCCAACATCAACGTGGCATTCCAACACCTGTGCCAAATGTCGCCATTTATAAAATCTGAGGCAGAGGGCAAAGCATGTGACAGGGAAACAAAGAAGAATGAGAACTGTGCATTTTCCCTGCAGTAAACACATGGTATTTTTTTCACTGTTTATTCTCCTGAAGACAAGATATTTGAAAGCAAGATCAGAAAACAGATTCAGGTGAAGGTCTTTTGCCACGTTAATTGCCGCCCATACTTCCTCCCATCACAGCACCGAGCTGTTTATTAAGTGAGTCCATTACCCTGTACTTAACCACCTTTCGTGGTATTCTGTGCTTGTCATTAATTCGTTTCTGGATTTAAAAAAACACTCTCTTGTGTCTATTCTGAAATTGCCCTTTGCAGTTTTGTGTCCTCTTAGTGTATCCAAAAACATTGTAAGAACAACAACAAATTACATTTTTGGGTGGGAAGGAGGAAGAACATAGGGCAAACTTGTTGGCTTTCTTCAGATTTGAATTGTAGAAGGTCACTCCCGGAAGTTATGTTCACAATAAATGGTGAATGGCATTAACTGATTTCCGGTAATGTTATTGTTGTCCAAATAATGGTTGTAAAAATAATAATTCTTGCATTTGATGTTGCGCCTTATCATGTCTTCTAGACGTCTCAAAGCGCTTCACAGAATATACTATAAAATGAATTGACTGTACATTTTGTGGGCAAAATGCAGCAGCCAATTGTACACAGCAGTGTCCCACAAATCATCGTGGATTCAGTGACCAAATAATTTTTCTTTATTTTGAAGGAATTATTACCCCCAGAAAAGCGATCTGCCAATCGACGAACAACCAGGTTCCTACTTAGTGTTAGGTAAACAGGTGTGTGTGGATTAAGGAAACTTGTCCAACCATTTGCACTACTGGGAATTGAACCCAAGTTCTATCAATAAGCTACAGGATTCCACTCCAGTAAAACATAAGGAAAGGAAAGCTGAACATGGGGCAAAGGGATGAGGAGTGTGGGGTAAAGAGATGAGGAAAGAGAGGAGGATCATGAGTAAAGGGAGGAGGAATATGGGGTAAAGGGATGAGGAAAGAGAGGAGGAACATGGGTAAAGAGAGGAGGAATGTGAGTAAAGAGACATGAGGAAAGGAAAGAGGAAGGAAACATCCAGTTTCCACAAAAAGCAGATTTTTTTTTGCTGAATACAGTCTTGTACTAATTTTTCAGCCCAAACTCTCAGCCAACCTCACTCACCACTCCGCTTGAACCCCAAGAGGTGGTGACCCCTTAGGCAGGTGCAGAGAGTGAGTAAGGGAAGTGGATGACTGTCTACGGCAGTTAGCAGAGTCAAGATTGAGTCTCATCATTTGACATTGCAGAACGTTTTACCATTTCCCGAGGTGTCACATCTCACCTTTCATATTGTTTCACATTTCATAACAGTAAGTTTATGAACCAAAATTATCAACTGTACAAACGTAGTAAATGAAAACTATAACCTGATTGAGGGTGGTCCAACCTGATTGAGGGTGGTCCATCCTGTTGGCTACTGAGGGCCAAATGCCCGGTTCGAGAAACTTCCACGGGCCACGTGAGCAATATTTTTAAGTTTCTGGAAAGGAAACATTTGCCCAGCGCCTTTTTCACGTTGGAAGGATATCTCAAAGCTCTTGACACTGTCCGCTGAGCACCTGAGCTGGGGGTGGGATGGGGAGGGGAAAAGATGACTGAAAGTGAGGTCAAAGGATTAGATCTTGATGTACTTTGAAGGACAGAAGAGAAAGAGCGAGACGGAGGGATTCTGGCAATGGAGCTCCAGAGAGCGAGGACAAAATGGCGATGGTGGAGCACTCCCCATTTCTCACATCCTCTCTCCCTCCCGCACTCTAAAACATTATCTCCTCTCCCGCCCCTTTCAGTCACTCTCTCTCAATCAGTCACATGGCTCACTATCTGGCAGTGAGAACAGCTGCTTCCCAGGCCGCCCACGTGTGTGGCTCATTATCTGGTGGCGGCAAGAGCTGCCGGTTGGGAGGTCCCTTCCACTCAGCTCAGGAAGGGCTGTCTGACATACTGCAACAACAGCCGGTATTTCTACTCCAGAGCTCAGTGCACTGCAGGGTGTCAGAGTTCCTCTCAAGCTGAGGGTAAGGCAAACTGGTCACTTTACCAACCTCCGGCTCCTGCCTCTGCCATGAGAGGATAGTTCGCTGGTGAGAGGCAGAGCATTCAGTCCGCAGTTGGAAAAGGTACTGGGGCCAGATCAAAATATTCCTGGACTGAATGTGGCTGATGGGCTGCCAGTTGGACCTCCCTGATCTAAATTATGACATAAAACTACCTAAAATTAGGAACAAAACACTACACACAAAGTTATAATACAAATTTCGAAAGAATAATCAGGCTATTGCTCAACATAACACAAGACCTTATTGTAAATTAGCATAATAAATGTTTACACACAATCCAAACTTCAAAAGATACGCCTAACAGCAAATTTACAACAGTGATTTATCAACCGTACGAATAAAAAGTAAAAAAAACTAATAACATAAATTGTGAAATAAATCTCCTTACTTAAAACTGTTATCTCAAAGATAAAACACAAACTCCATAACGCATCAGAGAAAGCTCCAAGCCCCCAAAGTCCTGCCCACCCTTAACTATCCACTAACAACAACAACAAAATTACATTTATAGAGCGCCTTTCACATCGGGAGGACATCCCAAGGCACTGAACAGTCAGGGGTCAGGACCCGAGCATAAGGGAGGGGTGGGGTAGGGGTGAGGGGAAGCAGATAGGTGGGAGGGCGACCGAAAGTATAATGAAGAGAAGGGTCTTAAGACCAGCCATGAAGGAGGCAAGGGAGGAAGCGAGGCGAAGGGACCGTGGGATGGAGTTCCAGAGTGTGGGAGCAGAGAGGCTGAAAGACCGGCCACCGATGGTTGGTCGAGTCGGGCAGGAGACATGGAGCAGACTGAAGCCCGCTGAACAGAGGGAGTGAGCAGGTTGGTAGGGAGTCAGCAGGTCTAAGAGGTAGGGGGGTGCAAGGCCATGGATGGCCTTGAAAGTGAGAACAAGGAACTTGAACTCAATCCTCTAGGGGATGGGGAGCCAGTGGAGTCGGGCGAGGGTGGGGGTGATGGGGTCGGGTGAGGGTAGGGGTGATGGGGTCGGGCGAGGGTGGGGGTGATGGGGTCACGGAGCCTGGTGCGCGAGAGTACATGACCTGCAGAGTTTTGGATGATCTGCAACTTGTGAAGGGAAGCGTTGGGAAGGCCGATGAGGAGGGAGTTCCCGTAGTGGAGCCTTGATGTGAGGCATGCGTGGGTAAGGGTTTGGGCAGCCTGAGGGGTGAGGCAGTGGCGGAGTCTGACAATGTTGCGGAGGTGGTGGTAGGCAGTGCCGGTCATGGCGCAGATGTGGGGAAGAAAAGACAGTTCAGGGTCAAACAAGACACCCAGGTTCCTGACTGGCTTAGTGAGGTGGAGTGCGTAGCCATGGAGGCTGATGCTGCCAGCGCCCGAGGCAATCAGGAGGGCCTTGGTTTTGCTGATGTTGAGTTGGAGAAAGTTGTCCCTCATCCAGGATTTGATGTCGGACAGGCAGTCGGTCAGGACACCAGTAGTCCTGGAGTTGAGGGTGGAGGCAGAGATATAGAGTTGGGTGTCATCCACATCACCAAGGGGGAGCATGTAGAGGGTGAAGAGGAGGCGACTGAGGACAGAGCCCTGAGGAACACCGCACGAGACAGTGCAGGGGCTGGAGGAGAAGCCGTTTGCCGCGATGAAGTGTAGACCGTGTGAAAGGTAGGACCTGAACCAGTCAATGACAGAACCTTGAAGGTTGAGGTGGGAGGAGAGGCGGTGGAGGAGGATTGAATAGTCCACGGTGTCAAAGGCAGTGGAGAGGACGAGGAGGCAGAGGGAGCCCTGGTCACACATGGTCAGGATGTCGTTTGTGACTTTGACCAGAGCAGTTTCTGTGCTGTGACAGCACCGAAACACGATTAGAGGAGTTCATGGAGGGAGTGGGAGGAGAGGGAAGAGCGAAGCTGAGGCAACGGCTCTCTCAAGGACCTTAGATAGGAAAGAGAGTAATTCTCACCCTCAACACATCCATAGTCCCTGCACCGGACACAGCTACAGTAACAGGGATGGGGTCTGCACCCAACTCATCCATAATGAACAGCCTTCAAGGCCCTCCATGGCCTTGCCCCTTCCTACCTCTATACCCTGTTAACCCCTCATCAACCTGTCCGCTCCTTCCGTTCAGCAGGCACTGGCCTGCTCCATGTTCCCTGCCCACCCTGCCATCGGCACTCAGGTCTTCAGCCTCTCCATCCCACCCTTTTGAACAGCACTCTTCTTTCGCCTTGTTCTCTCCCTTGCCTCATTCAAGGGTTCAGCTTACCTCCCCTCCCCCCGAGGAGGAAAGGCATTAGTTGTTCATTTGACCCCTGACAAGCGTGGGTTGGAGCCTCACGGGGTGGACAGTAGTACCAGGAACTCCCTGTGAGCATCACCCACAGAAGGTTGGCCCTGGCACCCCTCCCCCCATCTCTCCAACCTACTCTCCCAACACTGCTATCCGCTGCCTCCGCTCGGCTGGCTCCGACCTCCTCCTTGTCCCCCAGATCCTCCAGCTCCACCATCGGTAGCTGTGCTTTCAGCCACTAAGCCCCCAAAGATGTGGAACACTCCCTCAATCCCTTTGCCTTGCCTCCCCCTCTCTCCCCATTTTCACGTCGCTCTTGAAGATCTTCCTCTTCAACCGTGCCTACCTTCCCCCTCCCCCTGGCTCGGCATTGGGCTCTGCCACCGTTATGCGCTTTGGGACGCCATACAGCTGGGTGCAAGTTGTTGGATTGATGAAGAAGGAGGCAGTAGACAGGAGCTGATCACATCTCTCTTTTATCAATAAAGATACAGTAAGGCTGCTGAGGTGCCAGCGGCCAGGACTGCTCTTGTGCCCGCCTTATTGCACTTTGAGTTTGCGGGAGAGCTGACGCTGGGAGCCCTAGTCCAGATCTTGGGATCCGCTGAACAGATGGGGTAGCAACACTGGAGCGAAAATGTGGAAAAGAGACAGGAAAATATACACAAAGCAGGTGACGTTCACAGAGACAAAGGCAAAGGTATAGAATCCTTTGTGGCAGTAATCAGGGGAATCCTTGTTCTCAAAGTCAGCGCTAAACATCTGATAGGTCCAATAAGTGCCTGTGTTGACAAAGAGATTTCATTAGGAGTCCTGTAGCCTTGTGGTTGGAGCGCTCGCCTCCCAAGCAAGAGGGCCCAGGTTTGATTCCCGGGAGGGCGAAACCTGAGGGAAGCTTTCTTACTTCACACACACGCCGCTATTTATCAGCAGTAAGTAGGAACCTGGGGTAATAATCCCTTAAAAAAAATGTAATCACTCAATCCACGACTATTTGTGGGGACACTGCTTTGCACAATTGGCTGCCGCATTTTACCTAAAAAATAGTCAATCTACTTTACAGTATATTCTGTGAAGCACTTTGAGATGTCTCAACGACGTGATACGACACTATGTCAAATGCAAGATTTATTATTATTCATTTATAAAGACGGACTGAGAGCAGCCCTGGCCAGTCAGATGTGTGACTTTCTTTCTCCTCTATCCCTCCCCCCCCTCCTATTCGCCCCTTCTTTATCTGTCTTTAAATCTCTCCTTAACACTTTCCTCTTCCTTGCTTGTGGTCACCTCCCCTCCCAGGAAGTTTTTCTTTACCCAGAGAAAATTAATGACTGAAACAGGTTGTGAGGAAGAGGGAGGGTTGAGGACAGGAAACGGGGACTCCTTTAAACAGCAGTTGTGATGGGGAGGAGGTCGGGCGGGAGGTTTGGAGGGTGGGGATCAGATCAGTGTCTTCTTCATCCAGACTCGGATCTTATGATTGTGTGGAAGCGTGACAGATAGGAGAGGGCGGGGCAGGCTGGGAGAGGGCTGGGCAGGCTGGGAGAGGGCGGGGCAGAC
>NW_024704782.1:489914-541772 GCF_018977255.1 Callorhinchus milii | reverse complement strand
CACTTTTTAAGACCCATATCTCAACCCCTCCTCCCTGCTCAGGTCCAAATCCGTGACTGTCCAGCACCTTCAGTCCCCTTGAAGGGAAAGGTGCTATACAAATGTAATTTTGTTGTGTGGTGATACTAGAAATGGGAGGTATGAAGTGCAGAAAACAAAATAATCTTGACTCATGTGGAGTAATAATAATCTTTGTATTTGTTAAAGCGCCTTAGCCTTGAGATGTCTTAAAGCACTTCACAGGATATATTGTAAAGTGAATATTGTATATTGACTTTGAATAAAATTGGATATTTTATGGGCGAATCTCAGCAGCCAATTGCACATAGCAGTGCACACAAACAGTCGAGGATTAAATAACAATTTTTTTTCATTGCTGGAAGAGATTATTACCCCTGTAAAAGCCAACTGATTAACAACCAGGTTCCTACTTAGTGCTGGGTAAACAGAGGCACATGGAGTAAGGAAACTTGCCCAACGTTTCGTCCTGCCTGGGAATCAAACTCAGATTTCTCGATTTCACTAAACTGCAGGACTCCACTCGGTCAAATAGGAGAATCTCTAATACGATGGAGCAGGCATGAGGGGCTGAATGGCCTCCTAGTTCCAATATATTAAGGGTGATACGCACAATGCAAGTACTGTACATCACAAATTTATTAGATACATTTTACATCAAAACATTAGTTTAAAAACAGTTCAAATATCAAACCAAAAATCTTATGCGAGTGTGAAAGCCTGTGCACATCACCCCCCCCCCCCGTCCCCCACACTCGTCCAACAGGCGAGGGTATGAAATATACCCTGGATCATTCAGTGATTACAATATAAAAGTGCGGTTTCTCCTTATCCCCCACAACAACAAACCGTGATTTACATTTAGTGACGTGAAGATGCAGCTTTAAAAAGTGTCGGTGTACAAAAGGAGAGACGTAATTTGGCAGCAAGTTGGCTGATTACCTCTCCCTCTCCCCCCAGCAACCCTGCTGCCCCCTGCAAGCTGTGGCCTGGAGAGTATACACACAGAGTAGCCCGCAACAGCCCAGGACCAGCACCAGGGCCAGCAGAGTATAGGTGATGGTCGTCATCCAGAAGGCGAAGAGGTAGAGAGTTCTGTTACAATAAAGAGCAGAGTCCTCGTGGATGTAATCCGGCTCATAAATGGAGTAGATCCAGACATTACCTGGAACAGAGAAGTGAGAAATGAAATCTGCAGTGAGAGGCCACAGGCTCGGTCCAAGGTGTGCTACACACATGGAAACCCATCACCGTGACCAGCTGGTTGCGAGTCAGACACTAGGCTGAAGAGATCCCACATACGTCACCTACACATGGGAATTTCTCCATGTCTGAAAATATGCAAGAGCCAGGGTTCGAGGGAACCAGAGTGTGCATTGAGCTATCTACTGGGGTTAAGGGGAGAACATTGAGGGGTAAGTTCAGAATATAGACATCAGGATTGACAGACCAGGAACAAGCACTCTGAGACTCTACCCCGTGTGACAGCTGTAAGTTGTTGTTGAATTAACTATGAAACATTTACCAGGAGGGGTTGTTGAGGCCAGGACACTGGATGCATTTGAAAACCAGCTCGATGTTGTGATGGGGAAATGGTGTCGGGCAGGTGGTCTGGAGGGATGAGATCAGATAGGCCAGGGTGATTCAACCTTTCACTGTCGCAGGCCAGATTCCCTATTTGAGCAAGGTCCGCAGGCCACATAAGCCAGGCTAACACCTGACTATTAACCCTGCAATTGTCAGTCATGCCCCAGAGTTGTGACCTTTGAATATTGGAATGAAACGTGACTCAATCTGCCAGGAGGGACGAATCCTTCTTGCCCATTTCCAGAGAGTATTGCAGGCCCAATTGTCAAGAGCCAAGGTTTGGGGATCCCAGAGTGGGTTGGGCTAACTGCTGTAGTCTGACCAGCTAAAACCACATAGCTTGCCATTGAGAGTACTGGCTGACAATTTTCCTGCTGCTTGACCAGCGAAGACCACCATATCTTTAGGACTTGGGCTTGCAGGGTTAACTGGAGCTGAGTGGGAAGAGTCCCTGCCCCCATGTCTGTTTCTCTGACAATGAGCCAGGCTGGCCTGGGCTGTCACCAGCAGCGCTCTAGAGTACGTTGTCCTCCCTGGCTCAGAAACTGGACTAGAGGCCATCACAGAGGGTAGATTTGATATTCTTTTGCCAAACACATTACCTTGGAGTCAGTTAAGGCGCGAAAGGACCACTTACCCCTAGGATAGTTACCTGTTAAAAACCAGATGAAGCTGAACAGGGAGCTGATAGTCTTCCAGCAACGGCTGAGGTCTCGCCACTGTGACAGGTTCTCGCCATCGCTCGGGGAGCAGTGAACGCAGGAGATCATGATCAGGAAGAGAGAGAAGCTCCCAGAGACAATGAGATAGATTGGGATCAGGTGCTGCTGGGTGCAGGAATTCAAATACACTGTCCCTGGAACACATAGGTACTATAGTCCAGCACCAACTGAACCCAAACCCAACCCCCCCCCCCACCATCGTGTCTGCTGGTGCTCGCTCCCCCACTGGAGCTCTTTATTTTAACTCCATTCCCTGCTCCCTCTCTCCCCATCGTGTCTGTGCTGGTGCTCACTCCCCCATTGGAGCCCTTTACTCTATCCCCATTCCCCATTGTATCTGTGCTGGTACTACTTTTTCTTTTAAATCTCCCCTGAACAGACACAAACTGAAGCTCAGTTTCACGTCTCATCTGAAAGACAGTATCCGACAATCCAGGAATGGAGCAGCAGCCTGGACTGAGCTCAAAGTATCCAACACAGGGCCTGAACCCACAACCTCCTAACTCAAATTAACTAGTTAACTTATCTGGTAAAGGTCACAGAATCAGAGACACCGATGTGAACAGACATGTGGGCAGAGCTCACCAATGGTGATGTAGGCAATGGACATGGCAGACATCATGGTTTTCAAACACGCTGAGGGGAGAAACAACAACAAATTGTACTTACTTATACAGCGCCATCCACGCAGGATAGCGTGTCATAGCGCTCAACAGTGGTGGAGCCAAGGGAGGGGGAAGTGGCCGAAAGCACGGTCGAAGATGGTGGGACTTGAAAGAGGGGAGGAAGGGGGCAAGGCGGAGGAACTGGGGAAGAGTGCTCCAGAGTTTTGGGGTGCAGTGGCTGAAAGCAACCTCCAATGGTGGGGTGGAGGGTGCGAGGGACAGTGCCATTCGAGTGGAGGGGCCGGGTGGTGGATTGAGGAGTGATGAGGTCGGGAGAGGTAGGGAGGTGATGGAGAGTGAATTTGAACACGAGTGTGAAGATTTTGAAGTCAATCTGCTCGGTGATGGGGAGCCAGTGGAGCCTTGTCAAAACTTGTGAGATGTGGGTGAGGAGTTTGGTCCGGGTCAGTATGCGAGTGGCTGAGTTTTGAACGAGCTGGATCTTGTGAATGGTGAAGCTGGGGAGACTGACGAGGAGGGCGTTGGAGTAATCTCACACGCACACTCTCTCTCTCTACTCCAGGATGACTTTGGAGTAAAAATCTTGGCCTGTGAAAGGAACAGGCGGTAGGTGTGGAGGTACTCTAGCTACAGCTGACAGTGAATCGTGAGGCCGGATTTCTGCCATCTGCGCTTGAGTATCCGGGTTTGTGTTTTGCGTGAGCGGAGATGACTGCTGTACCAGGAGGAGTGGGTGGGTTTGAAAACAACCCTGGATTTCAGGGAAACAAGGGAATTGAAAGTTGTGGGGAGACGGTCAATCAGCAGCTTGACAGCTCCATCAGGCTCGCAGGCTGGAGAGGGCTGGGCAGACCTGGAGAGGGCGGGGCAGACGTGGAGAGGGCGAGGCAGACGTGGGGAGGGCGGAGCAGATGTGGACAGGGCGGAGCAGATGTGGACAGGGCGGGGCAGATATGGACAGGGCGGGGCAGATATGGACAGGGCGGGGCAGATGTGGACAGGGCGGGGCAGATATGGGGAGGGCGGGGCAGATGTGGACAGGGCGGGGCAGATGTGGACAGGGCGGGGCAGGTGTGGACAGGGCGGGGCAGATGTGGACAGGGCGGGGCAGGTATGGAGAGGGCGGGGCAGATATGGAGAGGGCGGGGCAGGCAGAAGAGGGTGCGGCAGGAATGAACGTCCAATTGCAGGCGGTGCTGCTGATGTGGGAACCAATCAGTGCGAGAGAGAGAGAGGGCGGGGCTACCTGCGGCGAGCAAGGCCCCCTCGAGGATGGCCGATATCCTGAAACACCACCTCATAGACGTCTTGGAGAAGGTGAAGGAGCTCCAGCGGGGAGACGTAAAGCCCCCGGCCTCTGACACTGGCAGGTATTCCTTCAGCACTTGCAAAATGTCAAAGAATCCTGAGGCGATGATGTAAATAGGCACCATCTCACCCTTAGGGCAAGATTTCAGAAAGATGAAAGCTAAAGAGGAGACAAGATCAGATTAACATCACGTCCTGTCCACCACGTCACCACTCCCCATCATGTCTGTGCTGGGGCTCGTTCCCCCATTCCCTGCTCTCCTCACAGTCCAGGCTGACAGCGCTGCATTGTCAGAGACGCCGTCCTTCGAGTTAGAAGTTAAACCTCTGTGCCCTGCTCATGGTGACATTCAAGATCTCTTGCAACACTGTCAAGAAAAGCAACAGAGTTCCTCTCTCTCCCCCAGTGTCCGGGCCGACAATCCTCCAGATAAATTCACCTGCTTACTTCACGGCTATTTGTGGGACTTGGCTGGACATGAACTGCTCTGCCTTCCCCCCGGCTCCAACACTGTCTCACACCGCAGGCTGCCGAAACCCTCATTCACACCTTCATTACATCCGGGATCGACTATGCAAACTCTCTGTTTGTCGGCCCCCAACTCCTCCCTCCACAGCTGCAGATCATCCAGAACTCTGCAGTCCATGTCCTCTCCCGCACCAAACTCCGTTACCCCATCTCCCCCACTCTCGCCCGACTCCACTGACTTCCCTAACAGAGGATACAGTTCTAGATTCTGGTCCTCACCTTCAAAGCCCTCTATGGCCTTGTTCCCTCCAACCTCTCTGACCGCCTAACCCCCTACCAACCTGCTTGCTCCCCCCGCTCAGCGGGCTCCGGCCTGCTTCATGTCCCCCACCTCGCTTGGCCTATTGGCGGGTGGGCCTTCTGCCACTCTGCCCCCACCCTCTGGAACTCCATCCCACAGTCCCTCTGCCTCGCCCCTTCCCTCGCCACCTTCAAGACCCATCTTAAAACCCTCCTCTTCGACCGTGCTTTCGATCTCCCTGCTTCCCCCCACTACCCTCCTCCCTCCCCCAGCCCAGGTCTGTAACTCTGCCTGTCCAGCGCTTTGGGATGTCCTCCCGACGTGAAAGGCGGTTTAGAAATGTAATTTTGTTGTTGTTGTGGTGGTAGAGTAGGTGGATGTACCTACAAACACACAGTCAGACACAGCAGTGGGTGGAGACGAGATGTTGAGTGTGGCTGGACGAGGTCTGTTGTGATCACGTGAGGCACTCTTAACAGCAACAAAACAAAACTTGCATCTATATAGTGGAATCGGGTAATGTTGCGGAGACGGGAAAGGCAGAGCGGGTCGAAGCACTGATGTGGGGGAGGAAGGACAGTTGAGGGTCAACCCTAGGTTCCTGACTGGCTTGGTGAGGTGGAGTGGGCATCCTTGGATGCTGATACCGCCAGTGCCTGAGGTGCGGAGGTGCTAGCGCGAGCCACTCAGGAGCCTCGAACTAACTGACATTCAATGGAGAAAGTTGGCTCTCATCCAGGACTTGATGTCAGACAAAGAGTCTGTCAGGATAGCAGTGGTCCTGGGGTCGAGGGTGGATGCAGAGAGGTAGAGATATGTGTCACCAGCGTACAGACCATGTGGGGGCTGGAGAAGTCTGGCGAGGACTGGTGTAATGGGGGTATGGAGTTTAGTGCAGATGAGTTACATGGATAGTGGAGTTTGGGATTGAATGGGAGTGTGGGGGCGAGAGGAACTCACCGACAGTGATGTAAATAACATCGACCAGGACCAGGAGTAAGAGGAGGATCACTGAAGGAAGAAGACAAGCACAGCTTTACTGAGCAGTGTGTGACAGTCGAACCTCCCCCCATCCCGCGGCTCTTCCTCTCCTGTCTGATCATTTCATCCCATAGAGTAATGGTTAGAGCGCTCGCCTCGCATGCGAGAGGATCTAGGATTGATTTCCGGGTGACGTGAAAGCTTGGGTAAGTTACCTTACTCCGCACACACACGCCTCTGTTTACCAACAGTAAGCAGGAACCCAGTTGGCAGATTGCTTTCTGGGCATAATAATCCCACCCAAAAAAATTTGGTCACTCAATCCACTGTTTGTGGGACACTGCTGTGCACATTGACTGTCTTATTTTGCTCACAAAATACACAGTCATTAGTCTTTACAGTATGTTCTATGAAGCGCTTTCAGACATCTCAACAACATATCAATTGGCTCCCCATCTCTCAGAGGATACAGTTCAAGATCCTGGTCCTCACCTTCAAAGCCATCCACAGCCTTGCTCCTCCCTCTGTGACCTGCTAACCTGTCCGCTCCCTTCGCTCAGCGGGTTCCAGCCTGCTTCACGACTCACGCCTTGCCTGCCCCACCATTGGCGGTCGGAAATTCAGCCTCTGGTTTGACCGTGCCTTCGGTCACCCTCCTACATCTCACCCTCCTACTCTCAACCTGGCTGCCCTCCACCCCTCCTGATCCCAATCACCAGCTTGGGGGCGGGTCCCTTACTGTCCTGTGCCGTGGGACGTTCTCCTGGTGTGAAAGCCGCTGTATAAATGTCATTTGTTGTTGCTTCCACTTCCACTTCCTCCACAAATTCCCATCGAATTCTCTTTCAAATCAACTCACGCCAACCCTTCCCCGCAATCCTAGCAACCAACTCCAATTCCAGTTCCGTGTGAAGAGGCTGCGCTCCCTGTCACAGAGCGGATCGATTTCAAGATCCTCACTCTCTGCGCCCCCCAACCCCCATCTCTCCAACCTGCTGTCTCCCCACACCACACCCGCTGCCCCCGCTCCGGCCTCCAGCATCGGCACTTGTGCTTTTTCCACGTTTTCAGGTCGTGCCTGAGGACCTTCCTCCTTGACCGGTCACCTCCCCACCAGCTCGGCATCGGTTCTGCTGCTGTTAAGTGCTCTGAGATGCCGTCTGTGTGTCTCATTAGAGCAGAGATTGGGGTGGCTTGGGGAGGCATGACCAAGGGTCAGCAAAGACAACAGAGGGACGATCAAGAAACTCCCCTATAGGTGGGAAGTGGGTGCCGGGGAAGAAGGGGGTCGCAGGAATCTCAGGATTGTCAGTGGAGTCAGGGGTGAGGTTAGAGAGAATCCGATCACTCAGAGGCCGGTCAGGGCTTGGGATTAATTTCCACGAGCAGCGGTTGAGGTCAGATCAAAAGACCCTGGTGACTTACACACATGGAAACCCATCCTTGTGATCAGCCGGGTGTCTGACAAAAGCGGAAATGTGTGTCAGACACCCGGCTGATCACGGTGCTGGGTTTCTGATTGTGTCAGCTTAAAAAAAACTGAAACCTTTACTTAAAGTCACTAAACTTGCTGTGAAGCTTTGAAAAGCTTTTGTTTCTAATGAAAGTTTCATTTTGATTTTAATAGTCCTCACCCCGACTGTCCAGCGCCCAGGGACATCCTCCCGACGTGAAAGGCGTAAATGTAATTTTGTTGTTGTTGTTAATAATCATCTTAGGGCCTCGTCTTATCAGATTCATTGGCTCAGGCTCTTGCTCAGCCTCTAACTCAGGAGGTTGTGGGTTTAAGTTGCACATCGGGTGGGAGGGGGAGATGTTAAAGATCTCCCACGGTACTGTCGGGAAAAGCTTTTCTCTCTCTCTCTCTTTCTCTTGTCCTGGCCGCAAAACCCCCACATAAAATCACTTGCTCGCTTCATGGATGTTTTACACTGCTATGCGCAAATTGGCTGCCGCTTAACACACAGTCATTACACTTTACAATGAATCCTGTCCTGATGGGGTGGTAACGTACAAGGTTTATTCCTATTATTAATTATCTGACAGACATGTTGGCGCAGTCCTGTGCACTATATAAATGTAAATGTGAATTGTGTTGTACAGTGCCCTCAGTATTGCCCGTGGAGCTCTAGTGGGGTGGGTACTGGCTGTGCTGGTGGGGTGGGTACTGGCTGTGCTGGTGGGGTGGGTACTGACTGTGCTGGTGGGGTGGGTACTGGCTGTGCTGGTGGGTACTGAGACTGACCGACAGCTTGAGACACGCTGAGGTATCCTGTAGTGTCATCTCAAGACCTTCCTTGTTGACCATGCTTTCGATCACCCTGCTTCCCCCCTGCCCCCCAGTTCGGGTCCGAAACTCTGACCGTCCAGCCTCCTGACGTGAAAGGCGCTGTACACATGTAATGTTGTTGTTGTTGTGTAGTGGTTAGAGCACTCGCCTCACAAGCGAGAGGATTCCCGTTCGGGGCAGGGCAAAACGTTGGGCAAGTTTCCTTACTCGATACACACGCCTCTGTTTACCTAACAGTAAGTAGGAACCCAGATAGATTGGATAGATTAGCGTATTGCTTTCCAGGGGTAACAAACCCCCCACAAAAAAAATTGTCGAATAATAATTTGGTCACTTCACTGTTTGTAGGGACATTGCTGGGCGCAATTGGCTGCCGTGTTTAGCAAGCAAAATACACAGCCACTACACTTTACAGTCTATCCTGTGAAGCTCTTTGAGATGTCTCAAAGACGTGATGAGACCCTGGGTCAAATGTGAGGATTATTATCACTATCAGTGACAGTGATGGTGGTGGGGGTGATGGTGAGGGTGATGGCAGTGGTGGTGATGATGGCGGTGGTGGTGGGGGTGATGGTGGTGGTGGTGGGGGTGATGGCGGTGGTGGTGGTGGGGGTGATGATGGTGGTGGTGGGGGTGATGGCGGTGGTGGTGATGGCGGCAGTGGTGGTGGGGGTGGTGGCGGCAGTGGTGGTGGGGGTGATGGCAGTGGTGGTGATAGTGGTGGTAGTGGGGGTGATGGCGGTGGTGATGGGGGTGATGATGGTGGTGGTGGGGGGATGGTGGTGGTGGGGGTGATGGTGGTGGGGGTTATGGCGGTGGTGGTGGGGGTGGTGGTAGTGGGGGTGATGGTGGTGGGGGTGATGGTGGTCGTGGTGGGAATGATGGCGGAGGTGGTGGTGGTGGGGTGATGGCAGTGGTGGTGATGGTGGTGGGGGTGATGGTAGTGGGGATGATGGTGCTGGTAGTGGGGGTGATGGTGGTGGGGGTGATGGTGGTGATGGTGGTGATGCTGGGGGTGGTGGTGATGGTAATGATGGTGATGGTGGTAGTGGGATTGATGGTGGTGGTGATGGTGGTGGGGTTGATAGTGGTGGGGGTGATGATGGTGGGGGTTATGGCGGTGGGGGTGGTGGTAGTGGGGGTGATGGTGGTGGTGGTGGGGGTGATGGTAGTCGTGGTGGGGATGATGGCGGAGGTGGTGGTGGTGGGGGTGATGGCAGTGGTGGTGATGGTGGTAGGGTTGATAGTGGTGGCGGTGAAGGTGGTGATGGTGGGGATGGGGGTGATGGTGGGGATGGGGGTGGTGGAGGTGATGGGGGTGATGATGGTGGTGGTGGGGGTGATGGTGGGGATGGGGGTGATGGTGGGGATGGGGGTGATGGTGGTGGGATTGATGGTGGTGGTGATGGTGGTGGGGTTGATAGTGGTGGGGGTGAAGGTGGTGATGGTGGTGGGGGTGGTGGTGGTGGGGGTTGAGGATGAGCAGCCCATGGTCACTCACCCTCTGAGTCAATCATCCTGCTGACATGCCAGCCTCCTGCTCCCCTCCACAAACACTCATGTCAGAGCCTCATTGCCCGGCCCGGCCCACCCGCACTGGGCCCCTGTAGCCCCTGGCAACCTCAGCCCAGGCTGATGCTCATTGTGATATCAGCAGTGTCAGCGAATGGGCCTGAGCGAGGGGGCGGGGGGGCGGGGAAGCTTCCCCTAACCCACCCCAACCCCCCACCCACCCCAAACTCTGCCCCCAACCCCACCCCAAACTCTGCCCCAACCTCAAAGCCAACCCCAAGCGCCCCCCCCAAACCACGCCCAGAACCCTCCCCTAACCCCTGCCCCTCGACCAAAACCTCGCCACCCCAAACTCCACCCCCAGCCTCACCCCACAGTCAACAACAAACAAAAGAAATCCCCCCCCTAAGCTCAAAATCCACCCCCAAACCCCACCCGTATCCCACCCAAAAGTCTGCCCCTAGAGCGAAACCTCGCCACCCCACTCCGAACCCAAGCCCTGCCCCGACCCTAAACCACAAACCCTGTCCCCTGAGCCCCATCCCTCACTCCAAGCCCTGAACCCCAAATCCCCAAATACGTGATAAGGCACGATATCAAATGCAAAGTTTATTATGATTATTATTATGTAAATGATAGATTCACAAAAGAGCATATGCTGTGTGGAGGGAGGCGTTGGGGAGGCACACACTCGCTCACACACACTCACTCGCTCACACACACTCACTCGCTCACTCACACATACACCCTCGCTCACACACCCTCGCTCACACACACTCGCTCACACACACTCACTCGCTCACACATACACACGCGCTCACACACACTCACTTGCTCACACATACACCCTTGCTTACACACACTCGCTCACACATATTCTTGCTCACACACGCTCGCTCACAAACTAGCTCACACATGCTTGCTCACGCACATACTCTCGCTCACACAATCGCTCACACACTCACTTGCTCACACAGAATCATGAATAGGTAGAAAGAACAGTCACTGAGAGAGTGAATGTGAGAGAGACAGATATAGAGTGAGTGTGACAGTGACGGGGAAGAAGGGGGTGTTGCGTGGGAGACAGGAGGGAGAGAGGTGTGTGTACGGGAGACAGAGAGTGAGTGTGAGAGATGGGGAGAGAGGGATGCGGATGGGGGAGACAGAGTGAGTATGAGAGACGGGGGGAGAGGGGTGTAGTGGGGAGACAGAGAGAGTGAGTATGAGAGACGGGGAGATGGGTGTAGTGGGGAGACAGAGAGAGTGAGTATGAGAGATGGAGAGAGAGGGATGCGAGTGGGGGAGACAGAGTGAGTATGAGAGATGGGGGGAGAGGGGTGTAGCGGGGGAGACAGAGTGAGTGTGAGAGGACCGGGGAAGGAGGGTTGTGGTGGGAGAGCGAGAGAGAAAATTAGAGGCTATTTACAGGTGCCACACAGAGTCCCAAAGAACCCGTTGATGAGTTGGCAGATGCAGAGGATCAACTGGATGAAGCTGAAGAGGATCTGACAGTTGAAGAGCACCAAATTGAAGACAACGACATCAGGAGGCTCCAAACATTCGTCCCATCGCGTGTAGTTGAGCAGGTAGTGAGTGTCCCTGCGAGCAATCAATCACGTTACACTCCTCTTTAAACCCCTCCTCACCCCGACACCTCCCTCCCTCTCCCACCTGCTGACTCCCTAACGCACAACCCGCTGCCTCTCCTCGACCGACTCCGGCCTCCTGCTAGTCAGTCCCTCGTGGCCTCCGTTCCACCATTGGTGGCCGCGATTTCAGCCACTACGCCCTGAAACTCTGGAACACTCCCCCCAATCCCTTCCTCCGCCTTGCCCCCTTATTCAGGTCACATCTGAAAACCTTTCTCTTCGAAGTGTGTCACCAATTGTATCTGGGGGATTGTCAGCCAGGTCACACAGAGAGAGAAAGAGAGAGAGAGAGAAACTCTCTTCTCCTTTCCCCCTGACTGCGCTGCGGGAGATCTTTAACGTCCGCCCTGAACGGGGCCCAGACGGAAAGTGAGTGAGGGTTTAACATCTCTGACACCACACATCTCTCTCTCTCTCTCCCCCAACTGCTGCGGGGCTCAAACTAACAATCTCCTGACTCGAGAGCGAGAGTGAGACACTGAGCCAAACGCTACTCTGTGTGAAGGGCGCTATTTAAATGCAAATTGTTATTTCCCCCACAGTCCCAACCTGAGAATAGTGCCAGGCTCGGTGCCAGGCATGAACGTACTTTAAGTTGGTGATGTTGAGTTTGGTGATGTCGACCTGGAAGGCACGGCCCCATTCAGTGCCGTTGTCAGTTTCATGGAGACAGTAGGGCCCGTTCACCACACCAAGCACCGAGCAGATGAGACAGTAAGAGGAGCCCGCAATCCCCACCACAGCAAAGACCAGCGACAGCAACATCTGTATACAGAGAGAGACAGCGTCTAACACAGCGCACACACACAGCATCCGTGCGTACATACACAGCATCCGCGCACACTCAGCATCCGCGCACACACACAGCATCGACACACATAAACAGCGTCCGCACACATTCACACAGGGTCCACACACACACGGGGTCCACACACACAGCGTCCACACACACAGCGTCCCCACACACACAGCGTCCCTACACACACACAGCGTCCCTACACACACACACACACAACGTCCCTACACACACACAGTGTCCCCACACACACAGCGTCCCTACACACACACAGCGCGTCCCCACACACAGTGTCCATACACACATACAGTGTCCCCACACACACACAGTATCCCCACACACTGTCCTCACACACAACGTCCCCCGAACACACAGCATCCCCACACGCACAGTGTCCCCACACATACAGCATCGACACACATACACAGTGTCCCCCCACAAACACAGCGTGCCCCCACACAGCGTCCACACACTCACACAGTGTCAACACACACACAGCATTCACACACACGCAGCATCGACAGACACACACAGCGTCCACGCACACACACAGTGTCCACATACACCGCGTCCACCCACACACACAGCATCACATACACACACAGCGTCACACACAGCGTCACACACCCTCACACAGCAACACAGCAGACAGTGAGAGGGACTCCACGGGAGTGGGGGGAGGTAAGTGGGATCTTCTAAGGGCTGAATAGGCTCCAATGCGACATGTTTGGCAACGGAATATCAGAATCTCTAGTCCCGGTTCCTGAGTCAGTTCCTGGAAGGGCCGACTGTTAACCCTGCAAGAGCCTGATGGATGAAAAGATGGGTGGTAGAGAGATGGAGAGATAGTGATGGAAGATGGAGTGATGGTGATGGAGGATGGGGTGATGGTGATGGTGATGGAAAGAGAGCAAACACGTACCCCACACCGGTTGCTGCAACATGCGTCTGAACGGGTGGCAAAGATGTGCAGAGCGGGGATCAGGACCTGAGCACAGAACAGCAGGTTAGTGAGCGACCAAGACCCTCCCCGCAAACTCCCCCGTGACCAGCCGGGTGTCTGACACACACAGAAACGCGTCACCGTGACCAGCCAGGTGTCTGAAACACACGGAAACCCGTCACCGTGACCAGCCGGGTGTCTGAAACACACGGAAACCTGTCACCGTGACCAGCCAGGTGTCTGAAACACACGGAAACCCGTCACCGTGACCAGAAGGGTGTCTGACACACACGGAAACCCATCACCGTGCTTAGAATCTCCAAATCAGACAGATTATTTCTCTCCCTGGAGAGTCACACCCAGTTTACCTAATTCCGGAAAGTATTAGGCCCTGGTTGGCAAGAGTCAAGGCTTGAGGAGCCCAGAGTATGTGTTGGGGTAACTGCAGGAGTCTGTGACTTGCGAACTCCATATCAACCTGCCCAGCGGGTTGCGGACTGCTCCACACCATCGGTGGTTGGGCCTTCAGCCTCTCTGCTCCCACCCTCTGGAAGTCCACCCCACAGTCTATTTGCCTCAACCCCTTGCCTCCTTCAGGCACATCTAAAGTCCCTCCTCTTCGGCCGCTACTTTGGCCACCATTCTACCCTCGCCTCCCTGCCCTACACCAATCCTGATCACAACCCCCAGCTTGGGACCAAATCCCTGACTGTCGAATGCCTTGGGACGTCCTCCCGATGTGAAAGACGCCGTGTAAATACGTGTGTAACGAGGACTTTGCCTGGCTTCACTCTGCCCTGATGGTGTGTGTGACACATGACTTGGCTCTGACATCGCAGTGAGCTCAGCGGCCACAAATGTCCTGATATTAACAAACAGCGCAATCACACTGATAAACTGATAACCAGAAATACCTCTTACGTATGTGTCAGCCATTCACATGTTCAACAACAGTATTATCGGTGGCCGTGTCTTCAGCCACTACGCCCCGAAACTCTTGCCCCCTCCTTCCCCATTTTCAGGGCCCAACTGAAGTCTTTCCTCATCGACCGTGCCTACAGTCACTTCCCCATCGACTTCCTACTCCATCACTCTGCTTTCAGGGTAACAGGAGCTGAGTGGGAGGATTCCCTTGCCCCAGCTCTGGGATGCTACTCTGCATGGAGGTCGCTGTGTAAATACAAGTTGTTATTCAGCTCCTGTCACACAGGGCAGTGTCTGGGAGTGCTGTGGTTTCCCTCTTGTTTTTTTACAGCAGACTGTAATGAACTGAGTTTGAACACAGTCAGACGAGAGTCCTTTTTTTTCATTTGCCCTGTGATCCCAAATCGGTTATGAAGATACAGTTACTTTCACAGAAAGTCATTTCCCCCCCAGATTATCAGCCACCGTCAATGTGCTCACATATACCTTGGGGAACCCTCTCGACGTGTTAACTACTTACTGCCTTATCTATTCACTGTCGTTAAGTCAGTCTGAAAGGGGGGATGGATTTAAACCTTAACGTCCTGAAAATCGATCGATTTAATATTAATAACCGGGTGTAGCAGACTTGTTTTAAAAAGTTCATCGCAAATTTCCCGACAAGAGTTACCAATTCTCAACAATTCAATGTATTAGTTTCTCCATTACAAACTTCATGCTGCTCTGCCCGGACTTCAGTTTGGAGCGTGCGAGTGGCTGACGGATACTAAAGAGTTATTTCTGGTTATCAGTTTATCAGTGTAATTGCGACTGGGAGTGCTGTGAGATTGAGCTGAACAGAGGGGAAGTGTCAACACGCTGCTCAGCTCAGACGGCTCTGGTCCACGGCTCTCACAGCCGCCATCACTTCCCTCCGTGCTCCCCTCTAACCCACAGGCCTCGCTCCTTTATAAGATACAGCCTCACTGTGGTAAACTGGCTGCCACCTTCACCCATAACACACACTCCTCGGGCTTTACAGCGCAGAGATGTCACTCCGTGATAATGAACACAGTGGATATTCACACTGAGACATACAGATGGTCATATGTACGGACAGGTGGATAGGCAGACGAATATTAGTTGACGGTCAGGCCTTCAGCCTCTCTCCCCCCCCCACCCTTTGGAACTCTATTCCTCAGTCCCCTCCCTCGCCTTCTTCAAGACACGTCTCAAGACCCTCCTCTTCGACCGTGCCTTCGGTTACCTTCCTACCCCCCGCCCTCTACCCCTCCTGATACAAACTTCCAGCTCAGGTCCAAATCCTTGACTGTCCAACAACTATGGTCGTCCTCCCGACATGAAAGGCAGCTGCTGAGTAAGTGTCGATTTGTATTTGACGGACAGATAGACGACGGGTGTAAATGAGGAAGGGAATCTTACCAGTCCGCCACCCCCGATGATGCCCCCGAGGTAGAGGATCTCAGGGGTGATATGCTCAGCGGTCAGGTACTCCAAACTGAAGTCCGGGAAGAGCAGCATGAAGTTTGCAAGGGCACAGAGGAGGACGAGGGGGAAGAGGGTCACCCCTATACACTTAGAGCATTTCCCGGTGCACATGGCTCCAAGTCTGTCACTCTCCCAGTGACACACACAGAGTGACACACCCGCTCACTGAACAGACCCCAGAGAGACAAGACAGCACCAGAGAGACACACGGAAGGAATGACACAGAGAGATGCACACAGATGCAGTATATAGACTCAGGAGAGATGCGCTGTGACTGCACACACAGCCCCGCCCAGCCGTATATTGAGCCATACACTGACCTTTGTCTTTTATACACAGCGCTCGCAATGATACACAGAAATCTGAAATACAGGGCAAAGGCTGACACCACCCTCATCTCCCTCCCCACCCATGCACATCTATCTCAGATACCCGGCTGATCACGGTGATAGGTTTCCGTGCACGTCAGATGCCTGTGTCTTATGACTGTTGATGTGATCTTGAGGCTGTACTAAGGACTTCCTGAAATAACAAAACAATCTGCCTGTGATAAAAGCCTATATCGAAATACTTCATAGGGATCATTATCCAGTTTAGTTTTTTTTTCTGCCTTGCCGCCTTCCAAACACGTCTCAAGACCCTCCTCTTCGACTGTGCATTTGGCTACCATACCCCCTCATCCCCCCTACCCCAGATCTCAACCTCGGGTCCAAATCCCTGACTGTCCAGGGCCTTGGGCTGTCCTCCCGACGTGAAAGGCTCTGTGTAAATGTCATTTGTTGTGTATTTTGTGGGCAAAAGCGGCAGCAATTTGCACACAGTGAGGTCTCAGACAAAGCCATGAAGCAAGCGAGTGATTGTATCTAGGGGATTGTCATCCAGGACATTGGGAGAAGGAAAAACTTTGTTTTCTTTTCCCGACAGCTCTGCGGGAGATCTTTTAACGCCTGCTTGAACAGATGGGGAGCGAGTCTCATCTGAAGAAAGGACTGCACATTAATGGCTTTGTCTGATTTATTAGACACCCCGGTGATCACAAAACAGCCCCACTTTGGTAACTTTGAGCTCACAGTTCAGGCTGACCCGGTGTGTGTGTGTGTGAGGGGGTTGTGGTAATGTTGCTCCCTCTTGGTGATGCCATCTGCAGACATGGAGTAAACTTCCACGTGTGTGCGAATGACGCACAAATCTACTCCAGTTGTGAATCCAGGCACAAGCCCAATGACGTTCTCTCGACTTGTCTGGCGGATATCGGGGCCTGTATCAGCGAAGACTTCTTGCAACTAAATGTCGACAAAATGGAAGCCACACTCCTTGGCTCTCGTCAACGTCTTCTATCCTGTGGCTCTGACCTCCCCGGCCTATCCCTCAGACTCACCGAACCTGTGCACAACCTAAGCGTCAGGTTCGATCCACAACTATCCTTCTCCGCATCCATTCCCTGACCAGGACCGCCTTCTTCCACCTCTGCCACATTGCCCGCCTCTGACTACTTTATCCCAAATGCACCTCAAATCACCATCCTAACTCCACTATCCACAAAATCCAGTTAATCCAGAACTCCGTAGCCCACATACTCACCCACACTAAACTCCGCCCCCCATCACCCCAGTCCTTGCCAGGCTCCCCTGCCTCCCTATCACTGAATGGATCGATTTTAAGATCCTTTCACTCATCTACAAATCCCTCCCCACCTCTCCAACCTACTCACTCCCGAACCCACAGCCCATTGCCTCCACTCAACAGGTTCCAGCCCAGGTTTGTGTAGGTCTGTGAGTGTGTGTGAGGTGTTGTACTGTGTAAACGTGAATTGTATTTACTGTAAAGTGCAGTGACTGTATTTTGCAACCCCTCAATACTGACCCCTATCATTTTTTGCTCAGCCGAGTGTCTGGCACATGCGGACCATCACTGTTGCTTAAGAGTCTCCAAACCAAACTGAAAATTCATGCATCTCACCTAAACCTGGAAATCCCAGAGATAGATTGTTGGAACAGAATGCACATTCACTCTCTCTCTCTCTCTCCCTTAGAGGGACACATCAAGTTTGCCTAATCCGAGAAAGTATTAGGCCTTGATTGGCTTGAGCCAACGCTTTGGGGGGAACCCCACCGTGTGCATTGGGGGTAACTGCTGGAGTCTAACCAGCTAAAACCACACCTAGCTTGGCCATTGAGAGAGAGCGAGCGCTGTCTGGCCAAGCTTTCCCGCTGCTTGTCCAGCGAGGACCCCCCTCCCCGTTAGTTAGTTAGTTAGCTAGCTAGCTAGTTAGTTAGTTAGGGCTTTGGCTGTGGGGTTAACAGAAGCTGAGGGGGAGGATTCCCTGCCCCCAGTGACTGGTTGGCCCTTCCAGTGCTGCCGACGGGCCGGGCTGGGCTGCCATCATCAGTGAGTGCCCTGGACTGCGGCCCCTCCTGGCTCAGGAACCGGGGACTAGAGACAGTCATGGGGGGTCAATTGTGACATTCTGTTGCCACCTTGGAGCCAGTTGAGACCCTGCTTACATCAACAACAACTTGGATTTATATAGCGCCCTCCATGCTGGACGGCGTCTCAGAGCGCTTACAGTAACAGATCCTGGGGCCGAGCCAGGGGGAGGAAGGTGACCAAAGGCGCGGTTGAAACGAAAGGTCTTCAGCTGAGCCTCTCCCCACACAGAGGATAGTCACTCCGTTTAACAAACACACACACTTCCCCACCACCAATCTGACAGGATATACAAAGCTGGAAACACGAGGCAGAAAACCAAGTTTGTGTGAACTTTAATAAGTTAATACATGAAGTCACAGCTTCGAGGTAATTGTCAAAAGAACCAGTGGGGAGACGAGGAGACATTTTTTTACATGGAGAGTTGTTACAGTCTGGAATACAGTGCCTAAATGGGAGGTGGAAACATGGGTGAAAAGCAGTGGAGGGGGGGAACTCCTTGGATAGCTCTTCCAAAGGGTGGGGGTGTGAGGTAATCCCTGGGGGGAGGGGGAGGTCACCGTCTCCTTGTCCATCCCATCACTTGTGTTCACTGAGGTCTGGGTGGGGGGGGAAGAGGAGATTCTGGAGACTTCCTCACCCAAATTCCTGATGGTCTCGAGGTCTGTGCTATCTGGTGTTGAACAGAAAGTGCAGAGAAACTGTGGGCTTGTGACATTAATACCTGTGATAATCGTCACGGAGCTCAGATATGTCCCGAAAAATCATATCTCTCGGAGGAGGAGGGGTGGACCTTCACCCCAGATCAAAGGCAGTCAGTGACCACATGATTGGTCAATATGATAATTACTCCCAGTGATATTATGATGATGTGATGTAATAATTATCCCCAATAATATTATTATGATGAGATGATGTGATAATTATCCCCATTGGTGTCACACGCCTGGTTGTGGGGTGATGTGATGATGATCTCTGGTTGGTTGTTGTGATAAATGCGGGAGATGTTATCACATTCGCACACTAACCCCCAACAACAACAACAACTCGCGTTTCTACAGCGCCCTTCACACCGGACGGCGTCTCAGAGCGCTTTTGTGACGTCTTTAGGCCACGATCTGTGGGCAAAAACCAGAGGAAATCATCAATATAGCCCCGCCCACAACCCCCAGTATAGCCCCGCCCACAACCCCCTGTATAGCCCCGCCCACAACCCCCAGTATAGCCCCGCCCACAAGCCCCAGTATAGCCCCGCCCACAAGCCCCAGTATAGCCCCGCCCACAGCCCCCCCCAGTATAGTCCCACCCACAATCCCGCGTGTAGCCCCGCCCACACACCCCTGTATAGCCCCGCCCACAAACCCCTCAGGAGAGCTCCGCCCACAAACCCCTCAAATTCAGACTGTCTCCGCCCACGGAGTATAACAAGTTGAGGAATTATGGAAAAATTGTGGACAAATCCTGAGGTGTATTAATCCGTGTCAACACATCATCATATTTGTCTGTGTGTTGGCATGCCGGTGTATTGGCGTGTCCGGGTGTTGGCATGTGTGTGTTGGCACGCACGTGTGTTGATGTTTCTCTGTGTTGGTGTGTCTGTGTTGATATGTCTGTGCGTCTGTGTGTTGGAGTGTCTGTGTGTTGGCATGTGTCAGCGCGCGTGTGTTGGCATGACTGTGTGTTGGCGTGTCTGCGTGTCCTCGTGTGTGTGTGTTGGCATGACTGTGTGTCGGCATTTCTGTGTGTCCCCGTGTGTGTTGGCGTGTCTGTGTGTTGGCATGTGTCTGTGGTGTGTGTTGGCATGACTGCGTGTTGGCGTGTCTGTGTGTCCTTGTGTGTGTGTGTGTGTGTTGGCATGACTGTGTGTCGGCATGTCTGTGTGTCCTTGTGTGTGTGTGTGTGTGTTGGCATGACTGTGTGTTGGCATGTCTGTGTGTGTGTGTGTGTTTTGGAGTGTGGGTGTGTTGCCGTGTGTTGGCGTGTCTGTGTGTGTGAGACGTACCACGTTCCTGGATTGGCGACATGTGCCGCACACACAGCCGCACAGCCCGTTGACCATCTGGATGAGGCAGAGTAAGAACTGCAGGGAGCTGAGGCAGGACAGCGTCAGGAACAGCGTGGTATTAAACAGCACCACATCTCTGGGCTCCACACAGCGACCCCACAACTCGGGCTGAAACAGGTAACTTCTCCCGCTGCCAGGGGGGAAAGGTTTAGCGATTCAACAACAACGACAACTGCGTTTACACAGCGTCCTTCACATGGGACAGTGTCACGGAGTGCTTAACAGTGTCGGAGCCTGACGCGGGGGAATGGCACGGACGAAGAGGAAGATCTGAAGGTGGGCAAAGGGGGCGAGTAGGGCTGGGATTTCCAGAGTTTCGGGGACAAGCGTTGAAAGATAATTTTCTGTAAATATTTCTCCTGAAACTTCCCTTCTCTTTTTCTGACAGCGCCGTGGAGATCTTTAACCACCCCCTGAACAGGGCACAGACGGGGAGTGAGGACCCGGGTCAGGTCAGATCAGGGCGAAACCTCAGACAAGTTTCCTTAGTCTACACACGCCTCTACTAAGCAGTAACTAGGAACCCGCTTGTTATTCGGTTGGCGATCGCTTTTCCCGGGGGTAATAATCCCTCCAAACAAAAATTATAATAATAATAATAATTGCTCACTCGCTCTACATCTCGTTTTGTGGCACGCTGCTGTGCGCAATTGAGTTTCTGCCATGTTTCACCCACGAAACACACAGTCACTACACTTTACAGTATATTCTGTGAAGCACATTGAGACGTTTCAATGATGTGATAAGGCTCTATCAAGTGCAATGCTTATTACTATTATTATTATTATCCTGTGAAGGGCTTTGAGATGTCTGAACGATGTGATAAGGCCCATGTGATATCAAATGCAAGGATTATTATTATTAATAACATCTCATCTGAAGGACGGCGTCTATGACATGCATTGTGAGGTTGGAGAGAGTGTGTGAGGGACATGACAGGGCGAGCGGAGGGCGGAGGGACTGAGACGGAACGAGTCCGAGCACAATTGTACCTGAATTCTGCAAGCGACACGTTAAAGGGGCGAATCCACTGGCCATTGTACACACACGTGGGTCCCTTCACCAGTCCCACCACACTCACCGCAAAGCAATACCCTGAGCCCACCACACCCAGACCAGACAGCAACACAGACAGAAACATCTGGGGAGGACACATTAACACAAATACTGTCACTGCAACATCTGGGACACACACTTTAACACGTTGGAGGCCTGTAGCTTATAGATTCATAGAATGTTACGGGACAGAAGGAGGCCATTCGGCCCATTGAGTCTGCCGGCTCTTTGACAGAGCAAAGTTAGTGGTTAGAGCCCTCGCCTCGCAAGCGAGAGGGCCTGGGTTCAAATCCCGGGCAGGGCGAAAAGTTGGGCAAGTTTCCTTACTCCACACACACACACACACACACACCTCCATTTACCTAGCAGTAACTAGGAACCCGGTAGTTAGTTAATTGGGGGTTCGTTTTGCTGCAAGTCCTTAAAAGAAAAAATAATAATGTGGTCACTCAATCCACGACTGTTTGTGGGACGCCCCTGTGCACAATTGGCTGCTGCGTTTCACCCACAAAATATACAGTAAATTTGCAGTATATTCTATGAAGCACTTTGAGACGTCTCGAAGACGTGATAAGGCGCTATATCAAATGTAAGGATTATTATTTTTTTACAGCAATGTCACTGTCTGGAATGCACTACCTGAAAGGGTGGTGGAAACAGATCTGATAGCTGCTTTCAAAAGAAGAATTGGATAGGTACTTAAAAAGGAAAAATGTGCAGGGATATTGGGGAGTGGGGCTAGTTGGGGCAAGAGCGGGGGAATGGGGCTAGTTGGGGTACGAGTGGGGGATTGGGGCTAGTTGGGGTACGAGTGGGGGATTGGGGCTAGTTGGGGTACGAGTGGGGGATTGGGGCTAGTTGGGGTACGAGTGGGGGATTGGGGCTAGTTGGGGTACGAGTGGGGGATTGGGGCTAGTTGGGGTTGGTTGACTTCTATGACTTCTGTGCTGAAAGGTTCTGTGATTCCAAATCATTTTAATCTCGCTTGCTGGCCTCCCGACAACGCACTGCCCCCCCCCCCCCCCCCCACCAATCACTGCCCCCCTCACTCCCCCACTCATTGCCCCTCTCACTCCCCCCACCGCTGCCCCACTCAACCCCCTATTCTCCCCTCCTCACTCACCCCCACTGCCCCTCTCACTTCTCACTCTCTCATCCCCCCGGTCCCCCTCTCACTCCCTCCTCCTCCCTCTCCTGCCTCCCCCCCATTGCCCCTCACCCCGCCACCTCATTCTCCCCTCCTCACTCTCACCTCTCACTAGCCCCATCACTGCCCTCCCCCATTGCCCCTCTCACCTCTATTTCTCAGTCCCCCCACTTACTCTCCCTCCCTCCCCCCCCCCTCGTCACTTACCCCACATCGGTTGTTACAGCAGCCTGAGCTGCCGGTGGCGTAGATATGTGAAGCGGAGATCAGCACCTGTCACAGAGAAGGGAAAAATCAACAACAGAAACAGCTGGAAAAATAGTTACAGGAGGAGACCATTCAGCCCGTCAAGCCTGTTCCACCAATCTATAACATCATGGCCGATCTGTACCTCAACTGCAATTACCCGCCTTTGCCCCATATCCCTTGATCCCCTGACCTGGTAAACATCTCCCCACCTCACTCTTGAAAATGTGAATGGATCCATCCATAACCCACAGCCTTTTGAAAGAGAGAGAGACAGAGTTCCAGGTTTCCACTGCCCTTTGGGACAAAACCTGCCTCCTAATTTCACTCCTGAACAGCCTGGGTCCAATGTTAAGATGATGCCCCCCCCTTGTTCTGGATTCCCCCACCCACCAGGAGAAATAGTTTCTCTGGAGCTATCCCACTATTGAATCTCTTTTATCATTCTGAACACCTCAATTCGATCACCGCGCCTTCCAAACCCAAGGGAACACAGCTGGAAACAACAACAAATTACATGTGTATAGCACCTTTCAGGTGGGGTGGGGGGAAGGGAGAGAGAAGAGGAGGGAAAGCTCCTGAACGTCACATTGTCAGTGGTACATTTTTTGGGTTTAGTCAGGCAGGTGCCTGACACATGTGGAAACCATCACTGTTGCTTAAGGGTCTCCAAACCAAGCGGAGAACCCTATGCCTCCCACCTACACATGGAAATCTCAGAGATAGATTGTTGGACTGGAATGCACTCTCTCTCTCTCTCCCTGGAAGGACGCATCCTGCTTGTGTAATTCCGGAAAGTATTAGGCGCAGGTTGGCGAGATCCAAGGCAGAGCGTGCGTTGTGGGGTAACTGCTGGAGTCTAACCAGCTAAACCCACACACAGCTCGGCCATCGAGAGAGAGAGAGAGAGAGAGAGAGCGCTGTGTGGCCAAGCTTTCCCGCTGCTTGTCCAGCGAGGACCGCCCTCCCCGTTAGTTAGTTGGGGCTTTGGCTGCGGGGTTAACAGGAGCTGAGGGAGAGGGTTCCCTGCCCCCAGTGACTGGTTGGCCCTTCCAGGTCCAGCCGATGGGCCGGGCTGGGCTGCCATCAGCAGTGAGTGCCCTGGGATCCTGGCTCAGGAACCTGACGAGAGGCTGTCACGGAGGACTGGCTGGATTCCGTTGCCAAACCTGTCATCTTGGCGCCAATTCAACTCCAAGCAGTTCACATTGGTCTGAGTGATTAATAGTCCATAGGGCAGAGAGCATCATGGTTGCCATGGAGACACTATGCAAGGCTGACTATGCGGGTTAATGATTACTTGTATCTCAGGAACCGGGGCCAGACTCATTCACACAGAGAAACAACCAGAGATCAGTGTCGAGTGGGGGAGGAGGGTTAACGAGGAGATAAGGAGCGAGAGCATGGACGACTCTTCCCTCTGGTGGAGGAATGGCAGAGAGTCTGGTGAGGTTAGAGAGAGAGAGGGAGAGAAAGAGAGCAGGAGATAGAGACGCAGAGGATAGAGGGGGTAGGAATGGCTGTTTCCCCTCGCTGCACCTGTGATGGGATTTAAGTTATCGATGGACTTGACCCCCCGAGTCATCCCCATTTAGAACCTTCCCCCCTCCCCTCTCCCGCAACCGCTGTTGTTTTGTCTCACGTGGTACTGACTACCTGACACTTTGCAATGTTAAACTCCACCTGCCACAGACTTGCCCATTTAATTTCGCCCACAAGATATACAGTCACTACACAGTCACTCCTGTGAAGTGCTTTGAGACGTTTCGAAGACATAATAAGGTGCTGTATGAAATGCAAGGATATTTATTATTTACTTAATCTGTCACTTTCCATTTTCCGTTGTTCACTTTACAATTTACTTTCTACTTCTGTAACCTGCTAACTCCATACTGACTTGTCCGCTCCCTCGCTCAGCGGGCCCCGGCCTGCTAATGTCCCCATCTGACCACCCCATCATCAGCGGTTGGACCTTCAGCCTCTCTACTCTCTGGAAGTCCATCCCACAGACCCTCCGTCTCGTGCCCTCCCTTGCCTCCTTCAAGGCCCGTCTCAAGACCATCTTCTTCGACCACGCCTTCAGTCACCTTCCGACCCACCCTCCCCGCCCTCCACCTTGTCCTGATCCAACCACCAGGTCAGGTCCAAATCCCTCACTGTCCAGCACCTTGGGACGCCAATGTAATTTGTTGTTGTTTACAATTTACAACATGGAGTTCGATGGGTGGGGGAAGAGTGGCAGAAGACCGCCCGTCAATGGTGGGGCGGGCGAGGCGGGGGACGTGGAGCAGGCCGGAGCCCGCTGATCGGAGGGAGCGAGCAGGTTGGTAGGGGCTTAAGAAGTCGCAGAGGTAGGGTGGAGCCAGGCCATGGAGGGCCTTGAAGCTGAGGACCAGGATCATGAACCATTCCCTCTGTGTTACACAGTGCCTGTTACGTGGGGCAGTGTCCCAGAGCGCTTGACAGTTGGAGCCCGATGGCGAACCGGGGGGAGGGAGGGGCCTAAGAGGAAGGTCTTCAGCCAAACCTAAGAACAACATCAATAGTAGGGAAACTTCTGGAGACTATAATCCGGGACAATATAAATTCTCACTTAGAAAAATATGGTTTAATAAAGAACAGTCAACACAGATTTGTTACAGACAGATCGTGTCTGACAAACCTAATAGAATTTTTTGATGAAGTGACTGAGAGGGTGGATGAAGGTAATGCAGTAGACATAGTTTATCTAGATTTTCAAAAGGCATTTGATAAAGTGCCAATTAAGAGACAAAATAGAAGCCCACGGTATTAAAGGGACTGTGGCAACATGGATCCAGAACTAGGAAACAGAAAGCAGAGAGTGGTAGCAAACAGCTGATTTTCTGACTGGAGGGAGGGGTGTAGTGGTGACCCTCAGGGGTCGGTATTGGGACCACTGCTCTTTCTGACCTGTATTAATGATGTGGACCTGGATATATGGAGCACAATTTCCAAATTTGCAGACGATACTAAGCTGGAAAAGTAGTTAATGGTGAGGAGGACAGCACCAGACTCCAACAGGACTTGGACAGATTGGTAAAATGGGCAGAAACGTGGCAGATGAGGTTTAATGTGGAGAAATACGAAGTGTTGCATTTTGGTACGAAGAATGAGGAGAGGCCATATGGGCTGATGGTACAGTCTTAAAGGGGGCAAATGAACAGAGAGACCTGGGGGTCCACATCAGCAAATCTCTGAAGGTGGCAGGACAGGTAAATAAAGCTGTTAAAAAAGCATCCGGGATACTTATAGGCTTTATAAATAGGGGCATAGAATTCAAAAGTCAGGAGGTTTATAAAATGCTGTTAGGCCTCAGTTGGAGACTGCGTTCAGTTGTGGGCACCGCACTTTAGGAGAGATGTTGGGGCATTGGAGAGGGTGCAAAGGAGGTTTACCCGATGGTACCAGGGATGAGGGACCTTAGTTATGAGGAGAGATTAGCGAAACTAGGATTATTCTCCAGAGAACAGAGAAGATTAAGAGGGGATTTAATAGAGGTTTTCAAGTTCATGAGAGTATTTGAGAGGTTGAACCGGGAAAAACTGTTCCCACTGTCATGTGGGTCAGTAACCCGAGGACACCGATTTAAGACAGTTGTTAACAGAAACAGAGGGGAGTTTAGGAATTTTTTTTCACCAGCGAGTTGTTGGGATCTGGAATTACCTGAAAGGGCAGTGGAAACCGATTCAGTAACAGCTTTTAAGAGAGAAGTAGATGGGTATTTGGGGAGGACAGGATTGCAGGACTATGGAGAGATAGCGGGCCAGTGGGATTGAGTTGGAACCTCTTTTAGGAGCTGCACAGACACGATGGGCCGAATGGCCTCTTTCTGTGCTCTATGATTCTATGATGTAAAAGTTAGGAAGGAGAGGACAAGGCAGAGCGATTCGGGGAGAGAATTCCAAAGCTTTGGAGCGTAGTGACTGAAAGTGGGGCTGCTGATGGTGGAAACGGAGCGGACGAGGGACAAGCAGGAGGTCAGAGCTAGCTGAGCGGAGATGGCGGGTAGCGGGTTGGAGAGTGAGCAGGTCGGAGAGATGGGGAGGGACCAGAGCGCAAAGGGGTTTGTAGCAAACGCTCTGCTGTCAGCGAACGACCCGTTAAGTCAGAATAAAGTGCCGCGCTTGCTCGCGAGATTCCTCACCAGAGCTCCGGATCCCAGGATCCCTCCCATGTACAGCACCTCAGGAGTGATCTTCGCCGGGTCCTGGATATACTTCGTGTCAAAGTTGGGGAAGAAGAGGAAGAGGTTGGCAATGATGCAGAGCACAGCCGTGGGGAAGAGCAAGGCCCCGATTAATTTGGAGCATTTTCCTGTGCACATTCTGCTGTTCTTTGTGGACGAGTGTGTGCGGAGAGCTGACTGCTTTAATCAACGGTTGTAAAGGAAAGCCAATCACTTGTTTGGGATCTTTTAGGTGTGAGTGGTGATGACTGATATATACATATATATATATATATGTACACACACAGAGGAGTTGCTTTCTCTTTATCTCTGACATGCCCCCTTTCTGCACGTGACTATTTTATTTGCTCCCGATTCTCCCTTGACTCCGATCTTTATTGTTAAGTTTATGATCGTTGCAAAGGGAATTTAAGGAGAGGTTGGAAAAGTCATCCTCATTACAGAGGGTGGTGGCCACACAGCAATCCACACCACAAAGCAAAGTTCAGGGCTTTTCGTTCTGATGAACTGGTGAATCTCTCTCTCTCCTGTATGAAACCCACCACCTTCCTCATTGACCCCATCCCCACAATTTAACGTAGGAACGGGAGGAGGCCATTCAGCCCCTGGAGCCTGTTCCACCATTCTATAAGATCATGGTTCATCTATATATAAAATTCAATTACCTGCCATTGCCCCATATCCCTTAATACACTGACTTAACAAACATCTGTCCAATTCAGTCTTGAAGATGTAAATGGATCCAGTCAGAATCCACAGCCTTTTGGGAGAGAAAGTTCCAGATTTCTGCTCCCCTTTGTGTGAAAAACTGTCTCCTGATTTCACTCCTAAACGGGCTGGCTCTGATTTTAAGATGATGCCCCCCTTGTTCTGGAATCTCTATCCACAAGAGGAAATAATTTCTCTAGTTACCCCCCTATTGAACCCTTTTATTATTTTGAACACCTCAAGCAGAATTGGGCCTTCAGCCTCTCTGCCTCTGCCCTCTGGATCTGCATCCCGGAATCTCCTCCCTTGCGTGCTCCAAAGGGTTGCTTTGATGTTGAGGCAGAAATGATTTGTGATCGATCCCAGCTCCACCCAACCAAGCCCAGCTTTACTCACACACTAATCAGTTCATGCCTTTGTGCTCAGTAGCTGTGGCGTAGTAATGAGCTGACGTTTGATACAGTTACCGATTACAGCTCCATAACAACAACAACAACAAATTGTATTTACACAGCACCATTCACGTCAGGAGGACGTCCCAAGGCACTGGACAGTAAAGGGTTTGTACCCGAGCTGGGGATTGGGGTTGGGAGGGGTGGAGGGCAACAGGTGGGGGTGAGAGGGTGATCGTAGCCGCAGTCAAAGAGGAGAGTCTTGAGAAGGACCTTGAAAGAGGCAAGGGAGGCTATGAGGAGGGGCTCCAGGATGGAGTTCCATAGGGTGGGGGCAGAGAGCCTGAAGGCTAGACTCTAGAGATGGGATCAAGGGATAAGTGGTGGGTTTCATGCGTGAGAGAGTTCTGGGGGAAGACAGGTACAAGGGGTGGGTAGATTGAGGGGGAAAGGTGGCTTGATTTCAGGCCCAAAGAAGTCAATCGTCTCGGATTTGGAGTAGGGGGTAATGATGCCAAGATAGACCGACAAGGCGGTTGTGGGGGGTGAGAAAAACAATCTGAAGATAATATTAATCCTTACATTTGATACAGCGCCTTATCACGTCTTTGAGACGTCTCAAAGTGCTTCACAGAATACACTGACGTGAATTGACTATTTTTTGTGGGTGAAACACAACAGCCAATTGTGCACTGGAGCGTCCCACAAAGAGTGGATTGAGTGACCACATTATTGCGATTTTTTTGGAGATTATTAGTGGACTGCCAATTGACTAACAAACAGGTTCCTACTTACTGCTAGGTAAATAGAGGTGTGTGGAGGAGGGAAACTTGGCCAATTTTCTCCCTGTCCGGGAATCAAATCGTGGTCCTCTCGCTTGCGAGACCAGTGCTCTAACCACTAAATTTTTTTTACAACTGGTAAAGCAATTCCATGATTGTTGTAATGATGGGATTGTGAAAAAAAAGACACCAAGATTTGAGAGCTAAAAAGGAGCTGCGAAAGCATCAATAATGTCGTGGAGGCGTTTCAAAGCGCTTCACGGGATTCACGGCAAAGTATTGTTTATAGGGAAACGCAGCAGCCAATTTGCACATGTGAGAAGTGAATGATCTATGGGGATTTTTGGCCAGGACAACGGGAGAGAGAGAAACTCCTTTCTCCTTTTGAACAGTGCCATGAGATCTTTATTATCCACCTGAACAGGCAAACAGGGCCTCAGTTTAACGTCTCACCAGAAGTTCCCCCTCGGACCAAGCTGAAGCATTAGCCTGGAATGTGAGCTCAGAATCCCTGACGTGGGGTTTGAAACCTCAATAATAATAATATTTCTTGCATTTGATGTCTCGCTTTTCACATCTTTGAGTCGTCTCAAAGCTCTTCACAGAATGCACTGTAAAGTGAATTGACTATATTTTTGTGGGAAAAACGCGGCAGCCAATTGCACACAGCAGTCGTGGATTGAATGACCAAATTTATTTTTCAAGGGATTTTTACCCTCAGAAAGTGATCCGCCAATCAACTAACAACCGGGTTCCTACTTACTGCTAAACAGAGGCGTGTGTGTGGAGTAAGAAAACTTGCCCAACATTTTTCCCTGCCTGCGAATTGAACTCAGGTCCTCTCGCTTGCGAGGCGAGTGCTTTAACCATTAAACTACAGATCTTTATGTGGTGAATTAGGAACAAACAGTCGTTGATTGAGTGACCAAATTATTCTTATTTTATTTATTGCATTTTTTTCGACTTTGTGACTCAGAGAAAGGGAATGGAAAGGGAGCGGCCAAATCAATAGGTGATAATATAAGGTGATGCCTGACTGTGTTAGGTGTAACAGTGATGCTACAATAGGGAACTTTCCCCTCATAAAGGGCTGTGCTGAACCTTTGGTTCATTTGCTAACTGGGCCAAGCCATGACTCAATGTACAACGTACAGGTACAAATCAGAAACTGTCATTACCAGCGCCTTATCACACCATTGAGACGTCTCAGAGTGCTTCACAGAATACAGTATATCTGACAATCACGCAATAACCAATAGAGACATGATTTACGTCATCGGAAAGGTCTTGCATCTGGTAGTGTTATGGGCATATTGTTTTGGTGGGATCTCCTATCGTTCATGAGCTAGACTAACAACTAAGCCCCAATATATGAGGTATCCTAAATCAGATCTCTACATTAATCAGTTGTGACATCACGTCGATTATAATTATAGTATATAATAATGGCTTGCAGACAAAAAGCTCTGTGAGACGGAGAGAGAATCTGTCTATACTAATGAAGACAAAGTTACTGTCTGTGTATCCGACAATCACACGATGACCGATTGACATAGAGACATGATTTTTATCTTCGGAAAGATCTGGCAGTGTCATGGGCATATCTTTTTTGGGTGGGGGGGGGGGAAGGTATCTATCGTTGATAAGCTATATAAAAAAATGCTTTTAGCCCAAAATATGAGGTATGCATCATATTCTGAAACTACATAGCGACAGAGGAAAGCACCCATTCAGAGAGCTATATTCTGCAACAAATGTATGGCACTTTTTTTCTGGTTGTTGTGGGAGCTAGAGTCCTCCCGTGTGGGACAGACAGAGAGAGACTGAGATAGTGAGAGACAGAGATAAAGACTGAGATAGTGAAAGAGATTGAGATAGTGAGAGAGACAGAGACAACAATATGCGCTTACATTGTGTCCTCCATGCAGGGTAGTGTCTCAAGAGCGCTTGACAGAAACAGAGAGACTGTGAAAGAAAATATATTAAGGAGTCCTCCCAAAAGAGACCTCCCACGTGAGTCCTCCCAGCTGAGTATAATGTCTAAACGAAATGTCTGGCTGTGTGTCAATCAACATTCCACATTGAATCCTTTGGTTCCAAGCAAAGTTGCAATGGGTAGTTAGTTAGTAAGTAATAATCCTTACATTTGATATAGCGCCTTATCACATCTTCGAGACGTCTCAAAAGTGCTTCACAGAATATACTGTAAATTTACTGTGTATTTTGTGGGCAAAACGCAGCAGCCAATTGTGCACAGCGGCGTCCCACAAACAGTCGTGGATTGAGTGACCACATTATATTTTTTCTTTTAAGTAATTATTACCCTCGTCAAAACGATCCCCCAATCAACTAACTACCAGGTTCCCACTTACTGCTGGTGAACAGAGGCGTATCTGTGTCTGGGGAGTAAGGAAACTTGCTCAACTTTTTGCCTTTCCCGGGAATTGAACCCGGGCCCTCTTGCTTGCAAGGCATACATTTTGTGAGCGGAACACAGCAGCTAATTGCACACAGCAGCGTCCCACACGCGGTCGTGGATCCAGCGGACAAATTTTTATTGATTTGCACAGTGCAGAATTACATTTGTGGAGAGGTTTTCACATCAGGAAGACGACCCCGAGGGGCCGGACAGTCAGGGATTAATAAAGGGTTGTTTCCCCCAGAAAGCGATCGGCCAATCGACTAACAAGCGGGTTCCTACTTACTGCTGGTGAACAGAGGTGCGCGCGCGTGTGTGCGTCTGTGTCTGTGTGTCTGTGTGTGTGTGTGTGCGTCTGTGTGTGTCTGTGAGTCTCTGTGTGGGGAGTAAGGAAACTTGCCCTGACCTGACCCGCCCGGGAATCGAACCCAGGTCCCTCTGGCTTGCGAGGTGAGGGCTCTCACCACTGCACTACAAGACTCCACGTACAGAGGGGGCGGTCCGGGCGGCTCTGCTCCGCTCACGGCCCCTTTATCACCCTGAAAGGTGGGCCGTGCCCGGGCACGACGACGTCGGCGAGCTCCAGGACCCGCCGGCGGTGCTGGGCCTGGAGGGCGGGATTCTCGCTGACCGCCTGCCAGCTGCCCTCGTCCGCCTCCCGCTCAAACAGATCCCCGGCCACCACCACCTGCCCCTCCGCGGTGCCCCTCACCAGGAGGCTGACGTCGCGGGCGCAGTGGCCGGGCGTGGGCAGCACCTCCGCCCAGCCGTCGATGGGCAGCCCCTGCCCCTCGCTCAGGCCGTGGCTCGAGTACACGTGGCCCCGACACACGTCGTGCGAGACCACGAAGGTGGCCTGAGGGAAGAGGCCCAGGTTGCCCACGTGGTCGGAGTGGCCGTGGGTGCACACCACGTGGGTGACGTCCCCCGGGGCCACCCCCCGCTGCCGCAGGCCCTCCACGATCAGGGGGCCGTCGCCGGGGCTGCCCGTGTCCACCACGATCACCCGCGGCCCCTTGACCAGCGTCACGGTGCCGTCCGCCCGGACCCGGCCCTCGGGGTCCGTGTAAGCGTAGCCCTCTTGGATCACGTGCACCGAGTAGGGTCCCCCCCGGATCTCGTGGCTCCCGCGAGGTTCGGTCCGCACCCTCCAGGGGGCGCTCATCGCCCACAGACCAGCGGCTTCCTGGGCACCACCGCAGCGTCCGGTACCCGGGTCACCCCCCGGCAGAGGCCGCCTGTCCTGAGCCCCGATGGCGGGGGCGGCGCCTCCCGGCGGAGGATGGACACGGATCGACGGGCGGCGGCGGCGGCTCCCAAGCGTCGGTCCGCGCGGGTCACGCCTGCGCAGTGGCTCGCCGGGAAGACGGCACGTGACCAGGGACCTGCCCCGGCTTCACGGCTTGCGTCACCGCGTCGCGCGGCGCGGCAAAGTGGGCGGGGCGCGCGACGTGTGACGCCCGGGTGACGTTGGCCCACCTTCAGCGCCGGCTCCGGAGAGCACAAGATGGCGGCGGCGGCGGCCTCCCCCCCACGGCGGCTCTTGCCGCTGTTTTTCTTGGTGTCGCTGCTGATCGGCGTCGCTCCCTCCTCCTCCTCCTCCTCCTCCTCGGAGGGCGAGCGGCTGCCAACCAAGTGTGAAGGTGAGGTGTGAGCGGAGGAGAGAGGGGGGGGAGGGGGCAGGGGGTGAACCCGGGGCTGCTGTTGCCAATAGCAACGGAGCATCCAAGATGGCGGCCGAGTGACAACGTGTCGCTGAGTCTCCGCTCAGTTCACGCGGCACTGTGTCAAATGCAAACGATTGTTATTATAAAGTGGAGCCCTGAGCACTGCTGCTCCGCGCGCGCACACGTGTGTGGGTGTGTTTGTGTGCGCGTGAGTGAGCGCGCGCGTGTGAGAGCGTGCATGTGTGTGAACGTGTGTTTGTGAGCGTGTGTGAGCGTGCGCGTGTGTATGTTTGCGTGCGTGTGTGTGCGTGCATGTGTGTATGTTTGCGTGCGTGTGTGAGCGTGTGCGTGCGCGTGTTGTGAGTATGCGTGTGCATGTGCGCGCGTGTATGTATCTGTGCCCCTCTCCTGACTCAATCCGTTCTCCTCTGAAGTTTGCAAGTTCCTGACGACGGAGCTGCAGGCGGCGCTGGACAAGACAAAGCGCTCAAAGGAGGTGCTGGAACTGGGGGAGGTGCTGGACAGCGGCAAGAGGAAGAGGAAGATCAAGTACCATACCTCGTAGGTACAGCTCAGGCCGCAGTGGAACTCTGCCTCTCAAACCCCCACCGCAGCCCTCCGGGCCCAGCGGACACTCATGGTGATACCTTAAAGGGCTAAATTACAAGGACCGGTTGAATAAACCTGGTCCGCATTCCATCGAGTTCAGAAGGTTGAGGGGGTGATCTGATTGAAGTGTTTAAAATGATGAGGTGATTGACTGATTGGTCTTGAAGATTGTGTGTGGCAGATTGTCAGCCAGAAGACGGAAACTCCCTTCTCTTTCCTAATCACAGGGTCTTTACCGTCCACTTAAACCGGCAAATACTGAAAACCAGCCCTCCCCCAGCACTGCAGTGTCAACATAGACAGGTTGCATAAACTTGGTTTGGGTCCAGAAGATTGAGGGGTGATCTGATAGAGGTGTTTAAAATAATAAAGGGATACAGTTCGATAGGGGCGTAACTACAGAGAAACTATTTCCTCTGGTGGGTGGGGGAATCCAGAACAGGACGGGGCATCATCTTAAAATTAGAGCCAGGCCGTTTAAGAGTTAAATCAGGAGGCAGTTTTTCACCTAAAGGGTAGTGGAAATCTGGAACTCTCCTGGCTGTGGATCCATTCCTATTTTCAAGACTGAGGTGGGTAGATACAACAACAACAACAACAAGTTACATTTGAACAGCGTCTTTCACATTGGGAGAACGTCCCAAGACATTGGACAATCAGGGATTTAAACCCGAGCTGGGAGTTGGGATCAGGAGGTTAGAAATAGGAGAGTGACCGAAGATACGGTTGAAGATATTATAATAATAATCCTTGCATTTGCTTTAGCACCTTATCACACCGTTGAGATGACTCAAAGCACTTCACAGAACATATTATAAAGTGTTGTGACTATTTTGTGGGCAAAATGCGGCAGCCAATTTGCACAGCAGTTCACACAATTGAATTGGATTGAATGACCATTTTTTTTTGGGGTGGAGGGGAACGATTATTGCCCCCAGAAAGCAAATCCCCCTATCGACTAACAACCAGGTTCCTACTTACTGCTAGGTAAACAGGCATGTGGAGTAAGGAAACTCGGGTCCTCTCGCTTGCAAGGTGAGCACCCTAATCGCTTCACGACAGGACCCCATACGGAGGAAACTTCAGCAGATTGGAGACAGAGCGAGCTGCTGGTTTGCTGTGGGTCTCTGTGTTCGCTGCCTGTGCCTGAAGCTCGGTTGTGTTTTGACAGAGAGACACGGCTGGCGGAAGCGATGGATAATATCTGTGAGCAGATCCTGCAGTACAGTGTGCACGCTGAGCGGCCAGGCAGCTTACGCTTCGCAAAGGTAAGAACACCCAGACCTCTCCATATACTAATTATACATGTGCTACAACAATAGCTTGCATTTACATAGAGCCCTTTATGCAGGATACTGTCCAGGATTGCTTGATAGTGGCGGAGTCTGAGACCGAGCCGGGGGGAGGTGACCATAAGCACTATCAAAAACAACGGTCTTTAGGTGGGATTTGAAGGTGGGGAGGGAGGGGACAAGGCGGAAGGATTGCGGGAGAGAGTGACAGAGTTTCAGGATCTGATGGCTGAAGGTACAGCATCCTTGGTGGAGCGGAGGGGACAAAGCTGGACTGGGAGTAGCTATGGGTGGCTTGGGGCTCAGTGTAGGAGACTGGGGCTGGATATGGGAGGCTCAGCTGGGGCTGGGTGTGGTCGGCTGAGGCCTGGTGTGGGCGGCTGGGATGGGCGTGGGCGGCTGAGGCTGGGCGTGAGCGGCTGGGTGTGGGCGGCTGGGCTGGGCTGGGTCTGGGCGGCTGGGCCGGGTCTGGGCGGCTGGGGCCGGGTCTGGGTGGCTGGGGCTGGGTGTGGACGGCTGGGTGTGGGCGGCTGGGGCTGGGTGTGGGCGGCTGGGGCTGGGTGTGGGCGGCTGGGGCTGGGTGTGGGCGGCTGGGGCTGGGTGTGGGCGGCTGGGCTGGGTGTGGGCGGCTGGGGCTGGGTGTGGGCGGCTGGGGCTGGGTGTGGGCGGCTGGGGCTGGGTGTGGGCGGCTGGGGCTGGGTGTGGGCGGCTGGGGCTGGGTATGGGAGGCTGGGTTGGCCCTGGGAGGCAGGGAGCCTGATACGTGGCTGTGCTGCTGGTTTCAGGGCACCAGTGAGACAATGAATACACTGAAGAACCTGGTGCACAAAGGGGTGAAGGTGGAGCTGGGAATTCCATTCGAAATGTGGGACTCGCCCTCGGCTGAGGTCACTGACCTGAAAATGCAGGTAAGAGCAGCCGTAGTGTTAGAGCGCTCGCCTCGCAAGCGAGAGGACCAGGTTTGATTCCCGGGCAGGTCAGGGCGGAACCTCAGGAAAATTTCCTTACTCCACAGACACACACACACACACACGCGCCTCTGTTTACCGGCAGTAAGTGAGAACCCGGTTGTTAAGTCGCTTCGCTGATCACTTTCCGGGGTTAACAATTCCTCCCCAAAATAAATAATAATGATTTGGTCACTCAATCCACGACTGTTTGTGGGACACTGCTGTGCGCAGTTGGCTGCCCCGTTTCGCCCACAGTGTATTCTGTGAAGAACTTTGAGACGTCTCAATGGCGTGATATCAAAAGCAAGAATTATTATTATTATCTTCCCCTCAGTCCCTGTCTGCCCTCTCTAACCCTCTCTCCTCTGCTCTCTTTACGAAGAGAGGTTTAACATAATCCTTTGCATTTTATTGTACCTGTAACGTCACTCGTCTTAAAGAGCTTCACAGGATCATTGTAAAGTGCAACGACTGTGTTCTGTGGACGAAGGTGCAGCGACCAATTGACACAGAGCGCATTCCAGAAGCAGCCGTAGGAGAATGATTGATTGTATCTGGGGGATTATCAGCCAGGACACCGGGGGAGAGAGAGAGAAACATCCTTCTCTTTTCCCGACAGCGCTGCAGGAGATCTTTAACATCCGCCTGAACAGGGCACAGACTGGGAGTGAGGTTTAACGTCTCATCTGAAAAGGACGGCGTCTCTTGATAGTTCGGCGCTCTCTCCCCCACTGCGCTGGAGAGTCAGCCTGGACTGTGAGTTTAGAATCCTTAACCCACAACCTCCTGACTCAGGGACGAGAGTGAGAGACCGAGCCGAGCAGACGTTGAACATCTTGCACTTTAGCTTCTCTCGAACCGGGGTGGGGGTGGGGGGGTGGGTGGCGGGGAAAGAGGGGAAACTTCCTGAAACACGACAGAGACGGTAGGGATCAGAACCTGGATGTGGAGGAGGTCCCAGGGTGTTGACCAAAGCTACAGTAAATTCCTGTATTTGACAAGTTTTCTGAAGGCGGTGGGAGAGACGACAACAACAAAATTAATTTGTACTGCGCCTTTCACATCGAGAGGACGTCCCAAGGTGCTGGACAGTCAGTGTTTCAGACCCAAGCTGGGGTCGGGATTGAGGAGGCTGGTGGGGCAAGTGATCAAAAGCACAGTCGAAGAGGAGGGTCTTGAGATGGGTCTTGAAGGAGGCAAGGGGGGGTGAAGCGGAGGGACTGCGAGATGGAATTCTAGAGGGTGGGGGCAGATAGGCTGAAGGTCTGACCCCCAATGGGGGGGCGGACAGGTGAGGGACGTGAGCAGGCCGCTGAGCGGAGAGAGCGGGCCGGTTAGTAAGGGGTTAGGAGGTGGCAGAGGTGGGGGGAGCGAGGCCATGGAGGGCTTTGAAGGTGAGGACCAGGATCTTGAACTATATCCTCTGTGTGATGGGAAGTGAGTGGAGTCAGGCGAGGATGGGTGTGATAGGGTCGTGGAGCCTGGTGCGGGAGAGGACACGGGCTGCAGAGTTCGGGATGATTTACAGCTTATGGAGAGAGGAGTGAGGGAGGCTGACAAGCAGGGAGTTTGCGTAGTCGAGCCTGGATGTTATTAATGCATGTATGAGGGTTTTGGCAGCCTGCGGAGGGAGACAGTGGCACTTGGAAGAATTCCCGAGGTCAGGGCAATTGGAAGAATTCCCGAGGTCAGGGCAGCAGTTAGAGACAGAGGGGGTGAGGGACAAGCAGGAGACCAGACTCCATGGAGGGTAGAGGTGGAGTGGGGTCGAGGAGTTGGTGTGTGGTTTGCCTCTGCAAGCAGATTGTGAGTGACTGTGGCTGTGGACTGGCACTGCGTGTGTGTGTGATTGTACCCTCACGTTGTGTGAGTGTGTGCCCTGCAGTGTTAGTGACTGTGACCATGCCCTCATGCTCTGTGTGAGTGTGTTGTGTGTGTGTGTGCCCTCACTCTGTGTCTGTGGTTTGTGTGTGTGCCCTCACTCTGTGTCTGTGTTGTGTGTGTGCCCTCACATTGTGTGAACGTTTGTCCTGCAGCGTGAGTGACGGCCCTCATGCTGTGTGTGTGTGTGTGTGTGTGTTCGTGACTGTGACTGTGCCCTCATGCTGTGTATGCCCTCACTGTGTGTGTGTGTATACCCTCACTGTGTGTGTGTGTGCCTTCACTGTGTGTGTGTGTGTATATATACCCTCACTGTGTGTGTGTGTAAACCCTCACTGTGTGTGTGTGTAAACCCTCACTGCGTGTGTGTGTATCCCCTCACTGTGTGTGTGTGTGTGCCCTGCAGTGTGAGAAGATGCTGGAGGCACATGAGGAGGTAGTTGAGGACTGGTACTTCAACCATCAGCACCTCAACCTGGACACCTTCCTGTGCGAGGCCCAGGTGCTAAAGGATGACGAGAGAGGTCAGTACCTGTCAGGTCAGGGTATTGAGGGATACGGGGGTGGGCAAGGGCAGCTCGAGGGGCTGAATAGCCTGTTCCTGTTTCTAAATGCAAAATACTGCAGATGCTGGAAATCTGAAACAAAAACAAAAGTCGCTGGGAACACTCAGCAGGTCAGGCAGCATCTATGGAGAAAGGAAAGTGAGTTGTGGACCCGAAACATTGACTCACTTTCCTTTCTCCATGGATGCTACCTGACCTGCTGAGCGTTCCCAGCGACTTCTATTCCTATTTCTACGTGGGTTAGCGCATCGCTTTTCCAGAGGTAATAACTTCTTCCTTCAAGAAAAAAATAAATCAATTTGGTCACTCAATCCAGGACTGTTTGAGGGGACGCTGCTGTATGCAATGGGCTGACGTGTTTCGCCCACAAAATATACAGTGGCCACAGTTTACAGCGTATCCCGCGAAGTGTTTTGAGACACCTCAAAAGATGTGATAAGGCGCTGTATCAAATGCAAGGATTATTATGACTATAAGCGCTGGGACGATTGTTACGTGGAGCGAATCGCGAAATGATCTCACCTTCCACGTTGTTGTTTGCAGGTTGTCTGACGGAGGTGTGGAGCGGGAAGGGAGATCCGGGATTAAACCAGGAGCCCGAAGTCACGGAGCGGCCGAAGCCGTCCACAGAGGGTCAAGTGAAGGCGGACGATTCGGAGAGAAATCAAGGGACTGGAGGAGGGGAGCACGACCCTGGGGAACTGTGACACCCCCCCAGGCGGATGATTCGGAGAGAAATCAAGGGACTGGAGGAGGGGAGCACGACCCTGGGGAACTGTGCCGCCCCCCCACAATGCTCCTCGCAATAAGCCAATCTCTCACCTGTGCTGTCCACATCCTCTTGGTACTGAGCCCAGGATCATCTCCCCATCTGCCACCAAGGCTGTCCAACCTCCATTATTCTCATTCTCCTGCCCCCTACCTCTGTTCTAACCTCCCCCTCAAAAAAAACCATTCCCAAACTCAAAGCTCTCTCTCTCCAAACTCTGAACACTAATCTGGACCGTCTCACTCCCAGCCTTCATTTCATTCTCCCTCCCTCCCTCCGATTCCTGATCAGAGAGAAGTGACTCACTTGATTTTAACAACAATTTGCATTTCCTTAGCCCCCTTAACACAGGGAAGCATCTCAGAGCGCTTAACAGAGGCCTAGCACGATCCGAATCAGGGGAGGTGACCGTAAGCACGGTCGAAGAGGAAGGTCTTCAGGCCTGATCTGAAGATGGGAAAGGAGAGGGTCGAGGCAGAGGGATTGAGGGAGTTTTCTAAACTGCTGGAGTGGGGAGTAAGCACGTTGGAAATGTCGGAAGGTGCCATGGCGTGAAAGGACTTGTAGACAAGTGAGAGGAACTTGGAATTGAACCGTGCTGTGATAGGGAGTCAGGGGAGCCTGGGAAGTGCTGGTGTGATGGGGCGGGGGAATGGAGTTTGGAGCGGGTGAGCATACGGGCAGTGGAGTTCTAGATCAGTTGGACCAGTCATTGCCTGGGATCAAGCACACCCTAGGGCCTGTGCTAACCTGCCTTTGTAGCCTGGCCTGGACCCGAGGCAGGGAGAGGACAGCTCAATTGCTGTCTTTTTCCTGCCCTTCACTTGGGCTTTTACATTGTACATTGAAGCCCAGGGGATAGAGTGCCCTCTCCCTACCATAGCCCTGGCCCCCATCTCATGCTTTGAGCGTTGCCAGTTTCTGACAAGGGGAACCCCATCACTATGCTCTACTTGTATAGGAGCAATGGAGTGCAGTCTGTCTCCGTGGAGGGACACATCCAGCTTATCTAATTCCAGAAAGTATTAGACACAGGTTTGCAAGAGCCAAGGCTTGGCGACCCCGTTGGGAGTAACTGCTGGAGTCTAACCAGCTAAAACTACATAGCTGGCCATTCAGAGCACTGTCTGGCAAGCTTTCCCACTGCTTGTCCAGCTAGGACCACCCTACCCATTAGGGCTTTGACTTGCAGGGTTAATAGGAGCTGAGTGGGAGGATTCCCTTTCCCCACTGACTGGGCTGCTGATGAGTTAGATGGCTGGCCCTGGTGTACTGTGGGCCCACCCGATGGGTGCAGGCTGATTATTATGATTGATGGCTGAGTGGGCAGAAAGCAGTGGGTGTTACTGAGTCAGTAATTGAGGAGTGGGTTTCCTGGTAAGTGGTCCTCCCCTCCCCCTGGCTGCCTCACATCACCAGTCTCCGAGACTCCTGTCGTCAGGCTGAATCAGTAAAATGTCGCAAACTCCAGTTATATTCAAGATAAACCGTGTGTGTATGAAACTTTTTATTTCTCTTGTTGAACCTTTTTATATATGTTTGTACTCCATATGAAATAATCCAACTTTCAATATCAAAAGTATTCAAAACCCATATATGTATGTCTCCTCCACGTTGATATCTCCCCGTGTCTGGAATGGAAGGTGTATTATTTTTTTCTCTCTGGAGGACTGTTTAAATAATTCTAGTGCTTGGAGCAGGTTGGCAAGAGTGGACGGCTTGGGGGGAGCCCAGAGTGTGCGATGGAGGGTAACTGCTGGGGTCTAACCAGCTGAACCCACACACAGCTCGGCCATCGAGAGAGAGAGAGAGAGAGAGAGCGCTGTGTGGCCGAGCTTTCCCACTGGTTGTCCAGCGAGGACCCCCCTCCCCATTAGTCAGTTGGGGCTTTGGCTGTGGAGTTAACAGGAGCTGAGGGGGAGGATTCCCTGCCCCCAGTGACTGGTCGGCCATTCCAGGTCCAGCCGACGGGTCGGGCTGGGCTGCCATCAGCAGTGAGTGCCCCGGGACACTGCGGCCCCTCCTTGCTCAGGAACCGGGACTAGAGACCGGCACGGAGGGCTGGATAGAATCCCTCATTCCACTGCCAGAGCCCTCCACTTTCCTGGGCTCTGCCTCAGACTCACCAAATCAGTACGCAGTCCAGGCATCCAGTTCTTCCTCCCCCGTGTCTGGTGCCTGACCAGGACCAACCTCCGCAACTGCCCGCCTCTGATTGTTCCTTTGCCCAAATGCAACCAAAACCCTCGTGCATGGGTTTGTCACCTCCCACCTGGATTACTCCCAACGCACTCCTCGCCAGTCTCCTCAGCTCCACTCAAGTCTCTGCTGCCCCCAGACTGACTCGGACCAAATTCCGTACCCACATCTCACCAGTTCCTGCCCGGGCTCCACTGGCTCCCCATCACCGAACGGATCCACTTCAAGATCCTCTCACTCTGGTACCTCCCGACCTCCTCACTTCCCAATCCACACCCGGGGCCTCTGCTCGACTATCCCCGAGGCCCGCTCGCCCCTCCCCTCCACCCTACCATCCGATGGGTGGTAGCGCTTTCAGCTCAATCCCTCCCTCCGCCTCGTCCCCTCTCTCCCCTTTTCCAAGTCCAGCCTGAAAACCTTCCTCTTCGACCGTGATTACGACCACCCCCCCTCCCGCTCGGCTCAGAGTTAGGCTGTGAGACGCTGCGCTGTGTGGGGGGGGGCGCTGTGTAAGTGCAAGTTGTTGCTGTGCAGCGCCTTGGGACGCCCTCCCGACGTGAAAGGCGCTATACACACATGTCATTTTGTTGCTCAGCCACACACTGGGGCTGAACGGGTTAAGCTTTTGCGGCGTGGTCACGTGCCCGAGCGAAAGTGGGGCGGGGCCCGGCGGAGCTGATCGCGTGCCCGAGGGGGCGGGGCCCGGTGGAGCTGATCACGTGCCCAATGGGCAGAGGGGGCGGGGTCCGGCGGAGCTGATCACGTGACCGAGGGGCAGAGGGGGCGGAGTCGCGCAGTGAGACGCGAGTCACGTGCCGAAGAGGCGCCGAGCCTGGGACTGGGGTCACGTGGTGAGGACCGGGGTCACGTGCCGGAGGCGGCGGGCGGCGCGAGAGCAACGGCCGCCAGAGAGAGAGAGAGAGAGGAGCCATCGCCCACCCGCCCGACACAGCGGGGACCGGAGCCCCACCCGCGGTACGTGCTGACACCGGGCCCCGCGCTCACACAGGCCTCTGTCATCTCCTCCCCCCACACACACACACACCCACACACACACCCCACACACACACACACCCCCACACCGCCCCACACACACCCCCACACACACACCCCATACACCCCCACCCCCACACACACCCACACACACACACCCCACACACACACCATACACCCCCCCACACCCCCCCCACACACCCCCCCATACACACCCACACACACCATACACACCCCATACACACACCATACACACCCCCCCCATACTCACACCATACACCCCCCCAAACACAACCCCCCATACACACCCCTCCCATACACGCCCCCATACACATCCCCCATACACACACCCCCATGTACACACACACCCCATATACACGCACATCCCCATATACATATACGACCCATATGTACACACACCCCATATTCACACACACCCCATATACACCTCCTCCAGACTTTTGGAGCCAAGTGGCTGAAGGCACTGTCACCAATGGTGTAGGGGACAAGTACGACTATAGTGTCAGTGCTGGGGAGAGGCCTGGGTTCGATTCCCGGATGGAGCGAAATAATCTGCAAGTTTCCTTACTCTACTACACGCCTCTGTTTAGCTCACAGTACGTAGAAACCTGGTTGTTAGGCGATTGATAACAACAACAACAAGATTGCATTTATAGAGCGCCTTTCATGTCAGGAGGACGTCCCAAGGCGCTGTACAGTTGGGACGGGACCCGAGCAGTGGGGAGAAATGATCAGGGTGAGGGGAGGGAAGGGAGGGAGCGAGGAGGGGGGGATGGTCAGGGTGAGGGGAGGGAAGGGAGGGAGCGAGGAGGGGGGAGATGGTCAGGGTGAGGGGAGGGGAGGGAGGGAGCGAGGAGGGGGGAGATGGTCAGGGTGAGGGGAGGGAAGGGAGGGAGCGAGAGGGGGGGATGGTCAGGGTGAGGGGGGGGAGGGAGCGAGGAGGGGGAGATGGTCAGGGTGAGGGGAGGGAAGGGAGGGAGCGAGGAGGGGGGAGATGGTCAGGGTGAGGGGAGGGAACGGAGGGAGCGAGGAGGGGGAGATGGTCAGGGTGAGGGGAGGGAAGGGAGGGAGCGAGGAGGGGGGAATGGTCAGGGTGCGGGGAGGGAGGGAGCGAGGAGGGGGGAAATGGTCAGGGTGAGGGGAGGGAAGGGAGGGAGCGAGGAGGGGGGAAATGGTCAGGGTGAGGGGAGGGAAGGGAGGGAGCGAGGAGGGAGTGGAGCTGACGGTACGGTCAAAGAGAAAGGTCTTGAGACCGGCCTTGAAGGAGGAAAGGGAGGAAGCGGCGAAGGCACTGGGGATGGAGTTCCAGAGCCTGGGGGCTGAGAGGCTGAAGGCCACCGATGGTCGGGGGGTTGGGGCGGAGGGTTTGGGGCAGACCGGAGCCAGAGGGATGGAGGGTATGGGGGGTAGGTAGGGGGTTAGTAGGTCAGAGAGGGAGGAGGGAGCGACGCCGGGAATGGCCTCGGTGAGGATGAGGATCTTGAATTGGATCCTCTGGGGATGGGGAGCCAGTGGAGGCGAGCGAGGGTGGGAGTGAGGGTGAGGGTGTTGTTGAGGGCGAGGGTGGAAGTGAGGGCGAGGGTGGGAGTGAGGGCGAGGGTGGGAGCGAGGGTGAGGGTGGGAGTGATGTGGTGAGGGACAGTACAGGAGCTGCAGAGTTCTGGATGAGCTGCAGTGTGGAGGGAGGGCCGGGAAGGCCGACGAGGAGAGAGTCCCAGAGTTTCAGCCGCGTGAGGGGTGAGGTAGTGCCGTAGTCCGGCCATGTTCCGGAGGTGATGGAAGGCGGTGCCGGTTGTGGTGCGGATATGAGGGAGAAAGGACGGCTCAGGGTCGAGGGGAACCCCGAGGTTCCTGATGGCTTTGAGAGGTGGAGAGTGCGGAGCTGATGGTGTCAGTGCCTGAGGTGCGGAGGCGCTGACGTGAGCCAATGTGGAGGGCCTCAGTTTTGCGCACGTTGAGCTGAAGAAAGTTGTCTCTCGTCCGGGACTCGATGTCGGACAGACAGCTGTCAGGACATCGGGGGTCGTGGGGTTGAGGGTAGAGGAGGAAAGGTAGAGTTGGGTGATGTCACCACAGGGGGAGCATATAGAGGGTGAAGAGGAGGGGACCGAGGACAGAGCCCTGAGGGACACCGCACGAGACAGTGCGGGGGGGGAGGAAAAACCATTCGTGGAGACAAAGTGAAGACGGTGGGAGAGGTACGACCTAAACCACTCAAGGACAGAGCCTTGAAGGTTGAGGTGGGAGGACAAGCGGTGGAGGAGGATAGTGTGGTCGACCGTATCGAGGGGGGAGATGGTCAGGGTGAGGGGAGGGAAGGGAGGGAGCGAGGAGGGGGGAAATGGTCGAGGTCGATATGCTGCCGATAGGTCGAGGAGGACGAGGAGGCAGAGGGAGCCCTGGTCACAGATGGTCAGGATGGCATTGGTGACCTTGACCAGAGGGCAGCTTCTGTGCTATGGGCAGCACCGAAACCCGACTGAAGGGGTTCGAATAATGAGTGGGTGGAGAGGAAAGAGCGCAGCTGTGAGGCCACAACTCGTTCCAGGACCTTGGACAGGAAGGGGAGGTTGGGGATGGGCCGGAGATTGATAGCTGCGATGATCAAGGGAGGGGTTTTTCAAGGTGGGAGTGATGGTGGCAGTTTTTAGGGGAATGGGAACAGAGCCACAGGAGAGGGACAGGTTGACGATGTGTGTGAGAAGTGGGACAAGGAGGTGAAGCTGAGAGATGTGGAGTGGGGATGGGGTCCAGGGAGCAGGTGGTGGGTTTCAGGGATAGGATGAGATTGGTGACAGAGGGTGGGGAACCGGGTACGAAAGTGTGTAGGGGAGGATGGGTAGGAGTCGGAGTGTGGGAGGGAGGGGGTGGGGGGTGGGTGGGAGTCGGAGTGTGGGATGGAAGGGGTGGAGGTTGGGTGGAAGTTGGAGGGTGAGTGACCGCGGAGCGGATTCCCTTGATTTTGGATTCAAGGAAATCCAGCATCTCCTCACAGTGAAGGTTGGAGGAGATGACCTGCGTGGGGTGTTGGGGGGGACGGAGGGGTCAGGATGTGGTAGAGAACAGAAGCCTGGGGTTGTTCATCGCCTCCAGGATTATCTGAGGCTGGAGTGGAGCGGTAGATTTTGAGGAGGTCCGGCTAGATTTGCCGGTGGAACGTTAGGCCAGATTTGAGGCAGGTGCGTTCAGCGGCCCACACCTGGCTCTTCAGTGAGCGGCTTGCTTCCTGGAGGTAATAATCCCTTCATATAAAAAAAAATTGTGATTCAATCCACAACTATTTGTGAGACACTGCTATACGCAAAATACACAGTCACTACACTTTGCAGTGTACCGTATGAAGCGCTTTGAGCTCAACGACACGATAAGGCGCTGCATGTAATGTCAGGTTTATTATTGTTGTGGTTAATGGTGATGTGTGTTGTGTGATGTGCTCACAGACTATGATGGAAGGCTGCTATGGCTGAGGAAAAGAAGATGAAGATCAGCAACACTCTGCTGCCCACGGAGTCCATGAAAGCCATCGCTGAGTCGATTGGGATCGCCCAGCTCTCTGAGGATTCCTGTCAGAGTCTGACTGAGGAGGTCAGCTACCGTATAAAGGAGCTGGCTCAGGTAATCACACCAGCTCACAAAGTACCCCACGGTACCTGTGCTTAAGGCCTACAGGTGCTTACGGGTCACCTCCCTCTCCCCCCGGCTCGGAGTCGGACTCCACCGCTGTCAGGCACTCCATGGCACTAACCTGCATGAAGGGTGCGGTGTAAATGCAAGTTGTCGCTGTTGTTCCCAGGGTTGGGCTGCACTGGTTGTTTGACGGTCCCCACACTTGTCTTCAAATCTTTTCATGCCCTGGCACCTTCCAACCTCGGTGACCTGCTTATCCCCCAACCCGCTGCCTCCACTCGACTGGCTCCCACCTCCTGTTCGTCCCTTGTCCCCTTCGCTCCACTATCGGTGACTGTGCTTTCAGCTGTCGCACTCTCCCTCTATCTCTCGCTCCGCCTTGCCCTCGCCTTATGGTCCCGCGGCTCGGAGTCATGCTCCACCACTCTGGGACCCTGGCTTGAGTGAGGGGCCGCTGTGTAAAATTGCGATCGGGTCTCGAGACTTCGTATCCCAGAGCCCAACAGCTGGGTGAGTGACAGAGCAGACCACAAAATAATCACCAAGAACCTGCCCTCCCTGATGACCGGCAGCTACGGTATTTAAGCCCCGACCAAAGGTTTTAATGTGGAGAGGAATGCTGAAATCCTGTCCCCATTTTACCTTAAAATCGCAAAGCCTTTCAGGGAGCCAGTTTGCCAATGGACTGAAACCCAGGTTCAGCTTGGAATCTTCCTGGAGGTAATAATCCCTGAAAATAAAAAAACTTTGCTATAACAAAATCTTTCCCTCTATATATATATATTCTGTTAACAGATATTAAAACACTTATAATACATCCAACATATATATGTATAGCAGGGCAGGTTTACACTGAAATGGATTTCATCCGAGTAGTAAACTATGTATGTCACCTCAGTTACTTTTACACACACGTCATACGCACACTGTACATACACACACTGCATACACAACATACACACACAGTCCGACACTACACAAACTCACACAGTCTGCGCCCCTCCGCTGTGTGTGTGTAAGGTGGGGGCTGTGTGTATGTTGGTTGTGCGTGTGGAGGTGGGGGCTGTGTGGAGGTGGGGGCTGTGTGTATGTTGGCTGTGTGGAGGTGGGGGCTGTGTGTATGTTAGCTGTGTGTGTGGGTGGGGGCTGTGTGTGTGAAGGTGGGGGCTGTGTGTATGTTAGCTGTGTGTGTGGAGGTGGGGGCTGTGTGTGTGGAGGTGGGGGCTGTGTGTATGTTGGCTGTGTGGAGGTGGGGGCTGTGTGTATGTTAGCTGTGTGTGTGGAGGTGGGGGCTGTGTGTGTGGAGGTGGGGGCTGTGTGTATGTTGAATTCAAGCTCCTCATCCTCACCTACACGGCCATTCCCGGCCTCGCTTCCTCCTCCCTCTTCGACCTACTATCCCCCCACGTACCCCCGTACCCTCCGTCCTCCGGCTCCGGTCGGCCCCCCCCCGCCCCAACCGCCCGACCATCGGTGGCCTTCAGCCTCTCAGCCCCGAGGCTCTGGAACTCCATCCCCAGTGCCTTCGCGCTTCCTCCCTTTCCTCCTTCAAGGCGGTCTCAAGGCCTTTCTCTTTGACCTTCAGCCTTCAGCACCGCTCTCGACTCTCTACCCCCCTCCTCGCCCCCTCCCTTCCCTCCCCTCACCCTCACCATCTCCCCCCTCCTTGCTCCCTCCCCCTGACCATTTCCCCCCCAATACTCGGGTCCTGACCCAACTATCCAATGCTTTGGGACGTCCTCCCGACGTGAAAGGCGCTCTATAAATGGAATCTTGTTGTTGTTGTTGTATGTTGGCTGTGTGTGTGGAGGTGGGGGCTGTATGTATGTTGGTTGTGTGTGGAGGTGGAGGCTGTGTGTATGTTGGCTGTGTGTGGAGGCGGGGGCTGTGTATGTTGGCTGTGTGTGTGGAGGTGGAGGCTGTGTGTATGTTGACTGTGTGTGGAGGCGGGGGCTGTGTGTGTGGAGGCGGGGGCTGTGTATGTTAGCTGCGTGTGGAAGTGGGGGCTGTGTGTATGTTGGCTGTGTGTGGAGGTGGGGGCTGTGTATGTTGGCTGTGTGTGGAGGTGGGGGCTGTGTATGTTGGCTGTGTGTGGAGGTGGGGGCTGTGTGTATGTTGGCTGTGTGTGGAGGTGGGGGGTGTGTGTGTGGAGGCGGGGGCTGTGTATGTTAGCTGCGTGTGGAGGTGGGGCTGTGTATGTTGACTGTGTGTGGAGGCGGGGGCTGTGTGTGTGGAGGCGGGGGCTGTGTATGTTGACTGTGTGGAGGCGGGGGCTGTGTATGTTGACTGTGTGTGGAGGCGGGGGCTGTGTGTGTGGAGGCGGGGGCTGTGTATGTTAGCTGCGTGTGGAGGTGGGGGCTGTGTGTATGTTGGCTGTGTGTTTGATGCTCTTGCGGAGGCTGATGAGGCTGTTTGCCCGCAGGATGCCCTGAAGTTTATGCACCACGGGAAGAGGAAAAGGCTGAGCACAGTGGACATCGACTACGCTCTCAAACTGAAAAATGTGGAGGTGCTGAACAGCGCTTTGTAATCACCTCCCCCCCCCTCCGCAGTCCAGCTCACCGGCTTTGTTGGGGGAAAGGGGATCAATTGAGGCAGCCTCGCTGGGGTTTCTGCATCATCGGAGAGGCCGGCCTTTGGATGAGACGTTAAACCTCATTCTCCGTCTGCCTGTTCAGGTGGATGTTAAAGGTCTTCCGTGACGCTATTCCAAAAGAGAGGGGAGTTTTTCTCTCTCTCTCTCTCTCTCTCTCTCTCTCTCTCGGCCAACAATTCCCCCCCCCCCAGATAATGCTCAATCCATAGCTACTTGTGGGAGAACCTGACAAACCGGCTGCCGCGTTTCCCCACAAAGAACACAGTCACTACGCTTTACAATGTGTTCTGTGAAGCGCTACGAGACTCTCGATGACGTGATAAGGTGCGATATCAAATGCTGTGCCTCTCACATTGCTCACAAGGAGATGTAGAGGGCAGTGCTGTGGGGGTCTGGCTGCTCTCCCTCGCTGGGCTGGGCTGGGGTTTAACGTGTCGCTCTCACTGTCTGGCAGCCGCTGTACGGGTTCCACGCGCAGGAGTTTATCCCGTTCCGCTATGCCAGTGGGGGGGGCCGCGAGCTCTACTTCTATGAGGAGAAAGAGGTAGACCTGAGTGACATCATCAACACCCCCCTCCCCCGGGTGCCTCTCGACGTCTGTCTGAAAGGTGAGAGGGGGGAGGGAGACGGGGGAAGGCACCACGGATGTGAGGGGAGGAGACCACGGGAGTGGGGTGGGGGGGGGGTTATGAAGGTGGGGGAAGGCTAGGGGATACGTGTGGGGGAGGGATCCGCAGTGGGGAAAACTTAAGGAGACACTGGTTGGGACCTTAAACCAAGTCTGGACCGTCAATCCTCCCAGGACAGCAGGGCGGCCCACAGGGAATCCCAGCCATGGGAATGACGGTGGGAGGGGGGCAGTGGAGCTCAGGGAGGTCGGGCACTGAGCGCGGTGTACAGTGTAAATGGCAATGTTTGCAAAAGAAAACTGTCATCTGTTACAGCCCATTGGTTAAGCATTGAAGGAGTGCAGCCCGCCATTCCAGAGAACCCACCGCCAGGTAAGGTTGCAGGTGATGTGTGCGGGTGGGTGTGTGGGTGTGTGTGTGGGTGTGTGTGTGGGTGGGTGTGTGAACTGTGTCGGGCTCCTGTGTGAATCCCAGACCAATTAAATAGTGCATACGCTCATAAAAAAAACATAAGAATTTGCTGGCGAAAGAAGACCAAGGTCCATCTAGTTGGCCTTCCACCATCCTGGCTTGCCGTGGCGTGTCCCAAACTATATCCTGTGTATGCCCCAGATATTATTTCCTAACAGAAATCTATCTCATTTGCTTTTGAAAAAATCCACTTTCTGCTTCCAGTATCTCCCGAGGGAGCCTGTTCCATATGTTTACTACTCGCTCACTGCAGTAGTGTTTACGCAGATTAGTCTTGAGTTTACCTCCCTTTCCCTGTGTCGTCACGTGCATGTATGTCCCCGCTTCTGTGTACATACACACACAAGCTTTTCTGTGAGTAAATACACACACGTGGAGTCCTGCAGATCAACGGTGAGAGCACTTGCCTCACAAGCGAGAGGACCCGGGTTCGATTCCTGGGCAGATCAGGGCGAAACGTTGGGCAAGTTGCCTTATCCACACACACGCCTGTTTATTCAGCAGTAAGTAGGAACCTTTTTTTAATTTTAATTAATTAAAAAGCAAGAACCCAGCAATGACTCCTCAGATAATTCTGCTCCACATTCCTCCGACGACCTTCATTGCTGTCTCGGTACAATGACTGAGCACTCAGCATGTCATGGTGATAAAAAGAAATAATAATTTAGTGACTCAAACCATGACTGTTTGTGGGACACTGCTGTGCGCAATTGGTTGCTGTGGTTTCGCCCACAAAATATACAGTAACTACACTGCACTGTGAAGCGCTTTGAGACGTCTCAACGATGTGATAAGGGGCTGTATCAAATGCAAGGATTATTATTGTTATTGCTGTAAAGGGGCTGTAAAGGGAGTGGAGGTGCTGTCAGTTGTTCTGCGGTTACTGAACGCTCTCTCTGGCCCACATTCAGCTCCCAAAGAACAGCAGAAACTCGAGTCTACGGAGCCCCTGAAGGTCATCAAACCCGGACAGGAGGAGGATGGTCAAGCCAAGGTCAAAGGGCAAGGAGCAGGAGCTGTGGATAAAGGTCAGAGGGCATCACTGTGTTGGTGTATTTTTTATTTTTGCCCAGTGGGTGAATTGACTCACGTGGAAACCCGTCATCGTTGCTTAAGAGTCACCAAACTGGGCTGAGAATTCCACGTTTTCCCTACACCTGGAAATCCCAAAGATAGATTGCGGGAATGGACTGCACTCTCTCCCTCTCTCTCTCTCCCTGGAGGGACGCCCCCCGATTACCTAATTCCGGAGAGTATTAGGCGCAGGTTGGCGAGAGCCAAGGCTTTGCGGGGAACCCAGAGTGTGTTGGGGGGTAACTGTTGGGGTCTAACCAACTAAACCCACACACAGCTCAGCCATCGAGAGAGAGAGAGAGAGAGAGAGAGAGAGCGCTGTGTGGCCGAGCTTTCCCGCTGCTTGTCCAGCGAGGACCCCCCTCCCCGTTAGTTAGTTAGTTAGTTGGGGCTTTGGCTGTGGGGTTACCAGGAGCTGAGGGGGAGGATTCCCTGACCCCCAGTGACTGGTCGGCCCTTCCAGTCCCTGCTGATGGGCCGGGCTGTGAGCTCTAGGCTCGGCTTGAGATCAATTTGAAGATCCTCGGTCTCGTTTTCAGATCCCTTCATGCCCTCGGCACCTCTGTATCCCTCCAACCTGCTTATCATCCAACTAACTGCCTCCGCTCAACTGGCTCCGGCCTTCTGCACGCCCCTCGTCCCCTCCGATCCACCATTGGCGGCCCGCTATCAGCCACTACTCCCCGAAATTCTTGTCACTCTCACCCTTTATCCCTCCCTCCGCCTTGCCCCTTCCTACCCCATCTTTAGGTCGTGAACGAAGACCTTCCTATTTGACCGCGCCGACGGTCACCCCCCCACTCCCCTCGGCTCAGTGTCGAGCTGCCCCACGGTGAAGCTCTCCGGGACACCCCCGGGCGAGGGGCGCTGTATTGTTTGGGGTGTGACGATGCTGTGTCTCAGGGAAAGAAAAGAAGAAGTCGCTGCTGGAGGGCGGGGTCCTGAAGCTGAAGCCAAGGACCACCCACGAGCTGTCAGTGGAGCAGCAGCTGTACTACAAGGAGATCACCGAGGCCTGTGTGGGCTCCTGTGAGGCCAAGCGAGCGGTGAGGGCACCTCGGGGGGGGGGAGTGGCTGTGAGTGTCAGGGAGGGGCTGAGTCACGTGTTGGGGAGGTTCTGTGTTCAGGGAGGGGCTGATTGGGGTGTAGGGGGAGGGGCTGATTGGGGTGCAGGGGAGGGGCTGATTGGGGTGTAGGGGGAGGGGCTGATTTTGATGTGGGGGAGGGGGCTGATTGGGATGTGGGGGAGGGGCTGATTGGGGTGTAGGGAGCGGTGTTTGGGATGTTGTGGGGTGTCGGGGTGGGCTGTGTTAGGGGGAGGGGCTGAGTGCGGAGGGGTTTGTGGGGTGTCGGGGTGGGCTGTGTTAGGGGGAGGGGCTGAGTGCGGAGGGTTTGTGGGGTGTCGGGGTGGGCTGTGTTAGGGGGAGGGGCTGAGTGCGGAGGGTTTGTTG